>NW_022436974.1:555635-608305 GCF_009761245.1 Sapajus apella | reverse complement strand
GTCCTTTGTAGGGACATGGATGAACCTGGAAACCATCATTCTCAGCAAACTGACAGAAGAGCAGAAGATCAAACACCACATGTTCTCACTCACAGGCGGGTGTTGAACAATGAGAACACATGGACACAGGGAGAGGAGCACTACGCACTGGGGTCATTTGGGGGGAAATAGGGGAGGGACGGTGGGTGTCGGGAGTAGGGGAGAGATAGCAAGAGGAGAGATGCCAGATATAGGTGATGGGGAGGAAGGCAGCAAATCACACTGCCACGTGTGTACCTATGCAACAATCTTGCATGTTCTTCACATGTACCCCAAAACCTAAAATGAAATAAAATAAATGGGAAAAAAAAAAGAAAATGAAACATGCATATTAAAAGATGCTTAAAAATAATAATTTATGCATTGTTAAAAAAAAAAAAAACAGAAAAAAGTGGCCAGGCACAGTGGCTCACGCCTATAATCCCAGCACTTTGGGAGGCCAAGGTGGGTGGATCACGAGGTCAAGAGATCGAGACCATCCAGGTCAACATGGTGAAACCCTGTCTCTACTAAAAATACAAAAATTACCTGGTCACAGTGGCGTGCGCCTGTAGTCCCAGCTACTCAGGAGGCTGAGGCAGGAGAATTGCCTGAACCCAGGAGGTGAAGGTTGTGGTGAGCCGAGATTGTGCCTTTGCACTCTAGCCTGGGTAACAAGAGCGAAAGTCAGTCTCAAAGAAAAAAAAAAAAAAAACTGAAAGAGGCAAGAAACTGGACTCTCCCTTGAAGCCTCTAAAAGAAACACCATTCTGCAACTCTGACGAGACCTTGATTTTAAACATCTGACCTCCAGAATTGTAAGAGAAAAAACCTGGTATTGTTTTAAGTCACTAAATGTATGGTAATTTGTTATAGAAGCAAGAGTAAGCTAATACATTCCTCAGCAAAGAAACTCTATACCTTGGCCTGCCCCAGGGATCATCCCTTGAACATTTTGCCTTCTCCATCTATGCCATCCCCTAGGGTACCTCACCCAGTTTCAAGGCTTTAAGATACCAGCTGAACACTGATGACTCCCAAATTTATTTTTCTGGATCAGGGTTCCCTAAACACCAGATTCTGTTGGCTATAGCCAACAGCTCGCATGACATTTTCATTTAATTATCTAAAAGGCATCTCAAATTTAACATATCCTCCAATGTATGGTCCTTCTGTTCTCTTCCCTATATCAGTAAATGACAGCTCCAGCTCAATTCTTCCAGTTTCAGAGGCCAAAAACTTTAGTTATCATTGATGTCTCTCTTTTTCTCACACTCCACAACGTATCTGTCAGGAAATCCTGTTTGCTGAGCCTCCAAAATATATCCAATCTGATATTAAATCTGATACTTCTCACTACTTTCCCAGCTACTACTCAGGGTAGAGCCACCAACGTGGCTCATCTGGAATATTCCACCAGCCTCAAACTGTTCTCCCAGCTTCTAACCTTGGCCCCCAACAACCTAGGCTCAACTCAGCAGCCAAAGTGATTCTCTTACAATATTTTCAATGTCATTTCTCTTCTTTTAAAACTCTGTAATGACTTTCCATTTCACTCAAGAGGTATAATCCTTACTGTGGCCTAGATATCCTTTGTAATCTGGCTCTTCTGCTACTTCTAGGACCTCCTCTTCTAGCACTCTCACTCACTCTGCTCCTATACCAGATGAATTGCTCCCTCTAGAACACTCAAGAAAGCTCTTGGCTGGGCACGGTGGCTCACACCTGTAATCCCAGCACTCTGGGAGGCTGAGGCAGGTGGATCGCGAGGTCAGGAGTTCGAGATCATCCAGGCTAACATGGTGAAACCTCATCTCTACTAAAATACAAATAACCAGCCAGGCGTGGTAGCATGCACCTGTAGACTCCCCTACTGAGGAGGCTGAGGCAGGGGAATTGCTTGAACCCAGGAGGCAGATGCTGTAGTGAGCTGAGATTGCACCACTGCACTCCAGCCTGGAGACAGAGCAAGGCTCTGTCTAAAAAAAAAAAAAAAAAAGAAAGCTCTTGCCTCAAGGCCTTTGCAATTGTTGTTGTTTCATCTACCTTAAATGGAAACACAGACATCTGCATTACTCACTTCTTCACTTTTTTTAGGTTCTCAACTCAAATATTATGTTATTATTGGCATGGTCCCTGAATACTTTCTCCCACTCAACTCCCTGTCTTTCTCATCTTGCTTTGTTTACCTCCATAGCTCTATCGCCATGTAACATATACATTTAAATATTTGCTTAGTTATTGTTTGATTCCTAATACTAGAATGTGAGCTCTATTAAGGAAAGTACACTGTTTTTGTTCTCTAATTACTTCTCAGTCAGTGCTTGAACAGTAACTAGATAGTACTGGGTACTTTATAAATACCTGTTTGATGAAATGAATGAACAACAGCATAAGACTAGGAGCGTCAGATGTATCACTTGCCAATTTCTAACTAACGTATCAATGAAGACCCATGAATAAACCATAGCACAGCCTGAGTTGGGATGTTGAAATGAAAATTTTAAAAACATTAGTAAATTCCAAAATGCCCACTAATTAACCTAAGTGTCCATTAACAGATAACTGGATAAAGAAAATGTGATATATACACAGTGGAATACTATTCACCCATAAAAAATAATAGAATTATGTCTTCTGCAGTGACGTGGATGGAACTGGATACCATTAAGTGAAACAGCTCAGAAACAGAAAATCACATACTGCATATTCTTATTAGTGGTAGCTAATAAATATATACACAGACATAGAGTGTAGAATGATAGACATTGGAGACTCAGAAGGGTAAGGAGGTGCAAGGTGGTCAGGGGTGACAAGTTATTTAATGGGTACAATGCACATTATTTGGATGATGGTTATACCAAAAGCCCAGACTTAACTAATAAACAAGATGCCTATATTAAAAAACTGCACTTATACCCCTTAAATTTATACCAAAAAAAGGTAGTGTGTGACCAGGGTGACCCAGGGACTGCCTTAGTTAGAAAACCGGCTGGTCTTCCTTTTCCCCAAACACACTTAAGGGAACAGCTATCTTCTAAACCCAGGTATTTTCAACTGGAGATGCTTTTGCCTCCAAGAGGACATTTGCAATGTCTGGAGACATTTTGGTTGTCATGACCAGAAGAAAGATGTTACTAATATCTAGTGGACAGAGATCAGTGATGCTGCTGAGCATCCTACAATTCACAAGACACCCCCTACAAGTAATCATCCAGCCTAAAATGTCAACAGTGAAGACTGTATTCTGCTATTGTTGGGTAGAGGGTTTTTAAAATGTCAATTAGGTCACTGCATTAGTCTGTTTTCACGCTGCTGTTAAAGACATTCCCAAAACTGGGAAGAAAAAGAGGTTTAATTGGGCTTACAGTTCCATATGGCTGGGAGGCCTCAGAATCATGGCAGGAGATGAAAGGCATTTCTTCCGTGGCAGCAGCAAGCAAAAATAAGGAAGATGCAAAAGCAGAAGCCCCTGATAAAACTATCAGATCTTGTGAGACTTATTCACTACCACCAAATCAGTATGGGGGAAACTGCCCTCATTATTCAAATTATCTCCCACCAGGTCCCTCCCACAACATGTGGGAATTATGGGAGTACAAGTCAAGATGAGATTTGGGTGGGGACACAGCCTAC
Organism: Sapajus apella; assembly: GCF_009761245.1. Classification (NCBI taxonomy): domain Eukaryota; kingdom Metazoa; phylum Chordata; class Mammalia; order Primates; family Cebidae; genus Sapajus; species Sapajus apella. Next base: position 604,651 of record NW_022436974.1, on the reverse strand, counting down.
CATATCAGTCACATTGATCAATAGTGTTACTTCAGGCTTCATTATCTTACCACTTTTCTTTTTACTGCACCTTCGGCCATTGAAATATGGGTGTTAAGTTTTTCAACTATAATTAGAAATATATGTTTTCTTGTAGTTCTATTTGCTTTTGTTTCTCATATCTTAAAACTTTCTTATTAATATGTAAACATTTAGGATTTTTATGTCTTCTGCATGAAGTCACTCTTTCATCATTATCAAAGGACTCTCTCTATTGTTGGCAAGATTCTGAAATCTACTTTGTCTGAAATCTACTTTGTCTGAAATTTACTTTGTTATAACTATAGCCACTCCAGTTTTCCTTTGATTAGTGTTAGGATGGTTTATCTCTTTATGTCCTTGTACTTTTGATGTTGTTTGTATCGCTATATATAAAGTGGGTTTATTAAAGATAGTACATAGTTGGGCCTTCTTTCTTTCCCCTAACAGTCTCTTCCATTTAATTGTGGTATTTATACAGCTTAAAATTAATATAATTATCAATGTGATTAGATTTAAATCTACTATCATGCTATTTGCTTTTTATTTGCCTCATGTCTTCTTTGGTTACTTTGATCTTTTTCTGTCTTTTTGGTGGTGGCGGGGGTGGGGGAGAAAAAGGGTGGGTCTGCTTTATAGTGCCATGTGGTAGGAAGGATTCTAAAATGACCCCCAAGACAGCTATCGCCTGGCATACATATGCTGTACATTGCTCTTCCTTTGAGTGTAGGAAGGACGTGTTAATATGATGGAATTTCAATCTCATGACTATGTTATACTATCTGCAAATGATAAAGAGATTTTTGCTGCAATTAAGATCTCTAGTCAGTTGACTGAAATAATTAAAAAGATTATCATCAGTACAACTGACCTAATCAGGCTAGCATTTTATAAAGGGCCCAGGCCACCCTTGAGAAGGAGACTAGAAGTAAGAGAGATTGTCCTGTTAGCCTTTACGATGTAAGCTCACATGGTGTTAGGGGGCTTATGAAAGACCAACACGGCAAGGATGTAAGGGCAGCTCTAGAAGTTGAGAGTGGTCCCTGACTGCTATAGTCTGAGTTTTTGTGTCCCCCCAAAATTCCTATGTTAAAATTCTAACACCCAAGGTGTTGGTGTTAGGAGATGAGGCCTTCAGGTGATTAGGTCATGATGGTGGAGGCTTTGTTTATGAGATTAGTTCCCTTATGACCTAAGTTAAAGAGAGACGCCTTGCCCCTTCTACAATGTGAGAACACAGCAAGAAGATGCCGTCTATGAACCAAAAAGTCAGCTCTCACCAGACACTGAATCTGCCAGCAACTTGATCTTGGACTAGAAATATAAGAAATGAATTTCTGCTGTTTATTAGACACCCAATTTATGGTGTTTTGTTATATCAGCTCAAACTAACACACTGACCAATAACTAGCCAAACATAAGGACCTAAGTCATGCAACTGCAAAAAAAATAAGGACGTTGGAATATAAATGAAATCTGCCAATAATCTGATTGAGCTTCGAAACAAACCTTCCTAATCAAACCTCCAAATGACAATGCAGCCTTGCCAGCCTCTTGATTTCAGCCATGTGGGTTCCTAAGCAAAGGACCAAGTTAAGCTATGCTCAGATTCCTGACCCACAGAAACTGTGGGATAACAACTATATGTTGTTTAAGGTATTAATACATTAAAAACTGAGGCACAGGAAGGCGGAGCTACTTGCTGCAGTTTACACATCCTAAAGACAAAACCAAGATTGCAACTCCGGCTGTCTATCGTGAGAGGCCTCATCCTTAACCATTAAGCTACATTCTCTCTTTGTACGAGCTATCAGTAGATAATGCAATTTTGTAGAGAGTTCAGAAATACACCTAAGCATTACAGAGTATGAGACAGAGGTGGCTTTTGACTTACTGGGACATCAACTTGTCATCTTTTGTCCAACCAAAAGATAAGCCTCTGACCCGCACAACTTGGCTCTATTTCCTCTGTCTCATCACTCCGTTCATCTCATACTTTTTCAAAATGACTTCTAAAATCCTAAGTCTACAACAATTCTCAGATCATTATTCTTCATGCCCCAGCAAATACTTGTCTTTATGCTATTTTTGAGACTTCTATCCCTCTGTATTATTGTCATTTCCCAAAAATCTAGTTACTATATGCATCTTCCCATTTTAGAACATGCCACTTTAACTTTCCGGCTGAACTCTGGATCCTTAAAGGTGGGTCTTTGTAGCCACAGCGCCAGACATACTGTAGATGTTCATAAAAGTATGTTAAGGGATTAAATTGATGGCTTAAAAGTCAATTCCTCCAAGAGTCACAAATGCTACTATATACACTAGATATCTGCTATTAGCCTCCAACAGCATCATCCTTACCTCCTGAACCGGGAGCAATTTCTTCCCACAGACAAAACTAAGCAGGGTTTTGTGACACAAATCAATGGAAGGCTATCTTGGCTCCAGATAAGAAATTGCTGATTCATTAACAAATTATAAGATACATTAGAATGATTTTTTTCTTCTATGCCTTGTGCATTCACACACAGGAAAAACTGCATAGAGTAAATGTTGACACGAATAAAAACATGGATGTTTGAAGCAGTAAGGATGCTTATTCTCAGAATAAAGTAGTTTTTTGCCGTCTTTTTTTTTTTCAGTGCCAGGTCCTCACTCTGTCACTCAGGCTGGAGTGCAGTGGCACAATCATAGCTCACTGTAACGTTGAACTCCTGGGCTCAAGTGGCCCTTCCACTTCAGCCTCACAAGTAGCTGAGACCACAGGAACATGCCACCTCTCCTGGCTAATTACTATTATTTGTAGAGATGAGATTTTGCTATATTGCCCAGGCTAACCTAAAACTCCTGGCCTCAAGCAATTCTCCCACCTCAGCCTTCCAAGGCAATGGGATTACAGGTGTAAGCTACCATGCCTGGCTCAGAGTACAGTTTTAATATCCAAATTTTCAAGCATTCATCCACATACTTTAAGGTAATTAGACGGCATTGGTGAAAGCTTTTAGGTATTACTTTTTCCTTATTCTATAGGTCAAGTAATACATTCTAATTTTATATTACTTTTGAAAATTAATAAAATATAAAATTCTATAAGGCACTTTTTGTGGTAAATAAATTTATTAGCAATTTACAGATGAGGAAACCTAGGCTTATAGAAGAGGTGTGATTCTAAGCCCACACAGAAAACAGCAGAAGTGAGACTAAGCCTACATCTAACACCATATCCATGATTGAATGTAATTTAGCTATGTTCTGTCCCCCCACCAAGACAACAGGAACACTGGAGCAGGTCTGAACTGCTGGGCTGCCCACACGGTAACTCGGTGGAGCCTGGTGGTAGGGCTGAGGGCAGTACCTGAGAGCTGGCATCATTAAGAGAATCAGAGACTGAAAGTTGGGCAAAACATCCAATCAAGTTGTAGGTCTGGAAGGGCTCTGCAGGGAAGGACAGCAGGGCAAAATCTGGAGATGTTACGTAAGAATAGAAGTTCCAAGCATGAAATGTGAGTCCAACCCTAGAGAGTATCCTAGGGGAGAATTTGGCACTTTGTTATAGGAAGCTCCCTCCCACACCAGTGAGGAGATAGTGTCAAAGATCAGCTACAGCTCAAACAGGCGCCCCCTCTCTGCAGTGGCTCCCCATACAGGGGAAGTGCACTCCTCTTCATAGCCTCAAGATGCCCACACTCCCTAAAGCAGAAAATGGGGAAAGTCAGGGGGTTTTTTGTCTGTGTTTGGCTACCATAGAGAAACAGGTAAAAATTATAGACTGAGAAAGGAGGGGAAGTAATACTCTCAAGACATATTTACTAGGAAATTGTAAATAAACATGGTGAACTCTTCAGCACAGGGAACACGGCTCTGAATCTTGCATTGATTTTCTCCCCTAAATCAACTCACATAACTCATCACACATTACATCCTTCCACTTATTGAAATTGAACTCATCAAGAGTGAATTCAAATATTTTGCGGAGAACCATCCAATTCAATTGCAATGGTAAATTGGTGTGGGATTTTATGGCATGGCTACCACTTAATTCCAACTTGGTTATCACTGGCCTGCAGCCAGCTTTGATTCAAAACATTGAGACTAGGTCAGATGACATTTCATGGCAGTGGGGTCATTGTCTACCTGTCTGTCTGGGGTTTTTGGGTTTTCTGACAAGTCGACAAATGTTTTATGTCTAGTGTATCTGACTCTCATCCTTCTACATGATTTACAGTTTCCTCAGAACAACATGGCACTGTCTTTGGGCTAGGCAGGTTATATAACCATTAATATTCCATTTCATCAATAAAAATTTTGCTAACACTCTGGCTCAACAAACACTTCCATACTCAGAAAGGAAACATAATATGATAATACATACAAGGTTTGGAAGAACTTTGGTATTGTGTTTCTCCAGCAAAATCTTTGTCAGAAAAGCAATAAATACGATTTGTAAAATTTTAAGTGATTTTGCCAGGGTTGGGGGTTGACAGGTTAATAGAGTGGAAGGGAAAAAAAACTTAGTAAGGCCAGAACTCTATGAACCTAGTTTGTTTTATAGTTGTTATTGCTATTCTTATTTGATCATTTCAATAACCCTGAAAGGTAATGATATCCACTTTAAGGATGAAAAAAACCCTGAGCCTCATAAAAGTTTAGTAACTTGATCAAGGTCAGCTGGAGAGACCAAGGTTTCTTTAGGGCTTGAATCCAGATCTGCCTCATTCCACAGCCCAGGCTTCTGTGCATGACATTGTAAGCAGTGCAAAGGGACATGATAGGTGCTATAAGTGTGCCTACCCAGAACCTTTTGTCTCTTCTTTCATCTTAATAAAATCCAAATGTTGTTAAGATAACCACCCTCCCGCACATCACTATGTATTTCAGAGAATGAAACCTCATCCCCTACTCAAGGGGTGCCTGATGGAATGGTGGTTACCATTCCCTTTGCCATGAAGGCTTCAGGGTTCAAATGTAACTGAATTCTGGCCAATGTCATATGACGGGAAATCTGTTGGTGGAAGGGAAGACAGTGGATAGCACTTTAAGGAAAAAAAATTCTCTGTCTTTAGAGAGTATATAGTAAATGCACCTGATGGTAATAACTTAAGCATCACCTGAGAATAGTCCTGTATGGCAGACATACCTGAGTGTGTATTCTGAGCTAGGGAATCCAGGAGTGGCCAACCAGCAAATTCGTTCCTTGTCTATGGAAACCTCTGAGCCTTTAGTCCATCCCGTGACACATAAGCCATATACAGGATCAAGGCCCATGTTTTGGGTTGAATGGTTACCAGGTAGAGGTTGTTAGGCAAAGAATGTTACAAGAAAATACTATATAAGCCTCATGCTTTTTTCCAAGTATTGCAGTGCTTCTGCCCAGTCTGCTCCCTCCGGGCTGTGCAATTACTCTCTCGCCTGCCACCTCTGGACTCTCTCCTCTACATAAGCCCCAGTGAAACCCCATGTCTTCTTTGCTGGCTTTGACTCTCTTCTTAAGCCTCTTAAACCTGAAGCCATCCCCACTGGATTCGATGGGGTTTCAGCATGACAGAGGAAAAAAGCCAAACAAAAAATAACTCTCTTCATCTTGGGGATATGGTTATACTTGGAAATGATGCCTGGAGCTGCTACCAGCAACTTGGTATCAGCCTGAGGATAAGGCCTCTGCCCAAGAGGACATATGAAGGAACAAAAGAACCTTGGCTTTTGAATAGCCAGTGGAATTCCCCAATTAAGTAATTTTGGAGCTTGCTCTCCCTCTCTGGGATTCCCGTTATAAAATAACGTAAGCCTGTGTTCACCTCAGTTTAAATTCTGGTTTCTTCCATTGGACCCTAAAGCATCCTAATAATATAACTGGATGCCAAGACTCCATGCAACAAGACTAGACTGCCTTCACTCCTTGTAGATTTCATGGCAGTTGTAACAGGAGATCCTAAACTAAAATAAATTCATCCAAGCAGAGCAGATGAAAAGGTCAAAGCGGCTGAAACTTGTCACTATGACTTCTCAGGCAGTAGGGTTAGGAAATCAGAAGCCAGCTATTACGGAGGCAGGAACATTTGCAGGAATGAAACCTGGGACTTCTATCAAAGCAACCTGACTAGTTTAATGAGCTAAAGTTATGCCCTGTAACCAATATACAGAACAGGTGGTCAAGTTCTATCAAGCTGAGGTCATTTACAAGAAAAGCAGAAAGAGGCTGGCTGGCAAGAGCCATGTTAATTAAATTTATCTCCTAAGAATTTCTTCCGGACAGTGACTATTTTTTAATTTAGGGGACAATTTTGAGACCTAATTTATTCCCGCAATCACTTTCAATTCATTGGATTTAAATTTTAATTAAAATATTAAAGGTTTTATGTTAAATATTTAGAACGTATTAGCAGCAATTTTAATAAATCAGTGAAGATTCTAAGTATATAAGCTATTTAAATTCTTAACCCAATATTTGTATTTAACAGGGGAGGAGGGATTAAGAGTGGGGAGAGAGAAAATAATAATAAACAGCATACCTTGGTCATAGTTCTTGCCATTAGCCATATTTCTTATTTTCTGTAAGTATTCATAACAGAGAAACACTCCAGCATTTTTTGATTCACTGCATTTTATTTGTTAATAATAGAATGCCTCCTAAAGAACTATGTATAGAAAAGCACAGAAATTGCTTCCCTTGAAAAATTGAGGGTAGTCTCCGTTTAAGTATAGACTCACAGAAGCTAATGAACACTAATTACCATTTATCTTCTTCCACGTTCCTGGATTTTCTTCAGTGAGTTTGACCACAACAAAACAGGTCCGCCTCACAGTAGACCTTTTTCTTTCATAAATTGTCCAGTCTTGGGTATGTCTTTATCAGCAGTATGAAAACAAACTAATACAGTAAACTGGTACTAGTAGAGTGGGGAGTTGCTGGAAAGATACCCAAAAATGTGGAAGTGACTTTGAAGCTGGGTAATAGGCAGAGGTTGAAACAGTTTGGAGGGCTCTGAAGAAAACAGGAAAATGTGGGAAAGTTTGGAACTTCCTAGAGACTTGTTGAATGGCTCTGCCCAAAATGCGGATATTGATATGGACAATAAAGTCCAGGCTGAGTTTGTCTCAGATGGAAATCAGGAACTTGTTGGGAACTGGAGCAAAGATACTCTTGTTTTGTTTTAGCAAAGAGACTGGCAGCATTTTGCTCCTGTCCTAAAGGTTTATGGCACTTTGACGTTGAGAGGTAATTTAGGATATCTGGAGGAAGAAATTTCTAAGCAACAAAGCATTCATGAAGCGGCTTGGGTGCTGTCAAAGGCATTCAGTTTTATAAGGAAAGCAGAGCATAAAAGTTAAGAAAATTTGCAGCTTGACAATGTGATAGCAAAGAAAATCCCATTTTCTGAAGAGAAAGTCAAGCCTCCTGCAGAAATTTGCCTAAGTAACAAGGAGGCAAAAGCTAATCCCTAAAACAATGAGGGAAATTTCTCCAGAGCATGTCAGAGGTCTTCACAGCAGACCCTCCCATCACTGTCTGGAGGCCTAGAAGGAAATAGCGGGTTCAAGGGCCACCCCAGGGTCCCAGTGCTGTGCACAGCCTAGGGACTTGGTGCCCTGTGTCCCAGCCACTCCAGCCATGACTAAAAGATGCCAAGGTACAGCTCAGGCCATGACTTTAGAGGGTCCATGCCACAAGCCTTGGTAGCTTCTAGGTGGTATTTAGCCTGCAAGTGCATAGAAATCAAAAATTGGGGTTTGGAAACCTGCATCTGGGTTTCAGAAGATGTATGGAAACACCTGGATGCCCAGGGAGAAGTTTGCTGCAGGGGCAGGTCCTTCACAGACAACCTCTGCTTCATTACAATTCAAGATGAGATTTACGGTGGCAACACAGCCAAACCGTATCAGGATATGAAGAGGAATTTCTCAAAATAAGGTATACAAGCAGCCAACAAGAAGGAAAAAATGTTCATACCACAGTCATCAGGGAAATGAAAATCAAAACCACAACGAGATACCATCTCATACCAATCAGAACAACTATCAAAATGTCAAATAATAACAGATGCTGATGAGGCTGTGAAGAAAAGAGAATGCTTATACACTATTGATGAGAATGTAAATTAGTTCAGCCACTGTGGAAAACAATCTGGAGATTTCTCAAAGACCTAAAACAGAGCTACCATTTAAACCAGCAATCCCATTACTAGGTATATACCTCAAAGAAAAGAAATATTTCTATTAAAAAAAAAAAGACACATGCACTCATATGTTCATCACAGTGCTATTCACAATAGCAAAGATGTAAAATCAGCCTACATGCCCATCAACAGTGGATTGGAAGAAAATGTGGTACATATACACCAGGAAATACTACACAGCCATAAAAAAGAATGAAATCATGTTTTTTGCAGCAACATAGATGCAGCAGGAGACTATAATATTAAGCAAAAGAATACCAGAAATAATGCAGAAAACCAAATACTGTATGTTCTCACTTATAAGTGGGAGCTAAATATTGAATGCACAAGGACATAAACATGAGAACAATAGACAGTGTAAACTACTAAATGCAGGGAGTGAGGGAGGGAGCATGGCATATTAGTCCATTTTCATGCTGCTGATAAAGACAGACCCAAGACGGGGCAATTTATAAAAGAAAATGATTTAATGGACTCACAGTTCCATGTGGCTGGGAGGCCTCATAAATAATGGCAGAACGTGAATGTCACATCTCACCTGGCAGCAGACAAGAGAAGAAAACTTGTGTAGGGAAAATCCTGCACAAACCATCAAATCTCCTGAGACTTACTCACTATCACAAGAACAGCATGGGAAAGACCTGAGCCCATGATTCACCTACCTCCCACCAGGTCTCTCCCACATGTGGGAATAGTGGGAGTTACAATTCAAGATGAGGGTAGGGACACAGCCAAACCACATCATACAGGTTGAAAACCTACCTATTGGGTAATATGCTCACTACCTGGGTGACAGGATTTATACCCAAAACCTCAGCATCACACAGTATACCCAGGTAATAAACCTGCACATGTACCCCCTGTATCTAAAATAAAAATTTAAGAAAAATCCACCTATATCTTCTTTAAATATGCATGCTGAAAATGTAGAAAGTACAATGATAAAATTATATACCATCAAACACTAACCTAAGTAAAGCTACGACAGCAATATTATTGCCAGCTAAATTAGGTTTTATGTAGAAGCCCCTATATCCGTAATAACTTGGTTTAAACTCTTTGGAAAGTAATTTGGAATTATAATATTACTTTGAATATGCACTTACATTACCACTCAGCAATCCCACTCCACTTTCTAGAAAAAGCATTGCACATAAACCCCAGTAGATATGCAAGAATGTTTATACCAGCACTGGTCATAAAAGCAACAAACACAAACAAAATTACCTAAGTGCTTAAACACAGGATACTAGATAAATGATATGGCATATTCACACACTCAATTATTGTAGAAAACAGTAATTAAGGAACTCTATATGCCCAAATATACATGATTCCTATAAAATAAATGATGAAAAATGGTAAGTCACAAAACACTTCATATAAGATGATACCACTTTTACAAAGCTCAAAAACAAGCTGAACAATATATTGTTTAGGGACACATACATATGCGGTAAAATATGCTTTTAAAAGCACACATTTTAATCACAAGATACTAGGAATTAGTTATTTTGGAGAGTGAGTCAGTAGTTTGAGATCTAGAAGATGCACATGGGGTAACATCAGTGATAAGACAATGTTCTATCTCTCAATGTAGGTAATTGTTTCAGAAGTGATCACTTTGTTATGCTTTATAACTTAAAAATACACTAGACAAATCCTTTTGTAGCAAATATATGTAAAAATACGTAGTCTTGCTAACACTTCTCTAAGTATTATCACTCTCAAATACTGTAATGAAATGCAATTAAAACTCAAAAAAGAACACATCTAATTTGAACCCTTGCCCATAAAACAGTTCTTAAATAGCAGATCTTGAACTAACTATCTCTCTGAAAAAGAGAGCATTGCAATGCTCTCTTCCCTGCTTAGGAAATATGTTCATGTCAAAGGAACAATTTCTGCCACAAAGTTTTCCTTTCATATAAAAATGCATTATTTCCATCTTCTAAAATGGCTAGAATCAAAAAGCTCAATAACAAATACTGGTGAAAATAAAGCAAAATCAGAACCCTCACTCACTGCTAATGGAATGTGAAATGTTACAGACACTGGACGCCAAAAGTCAGTTTCCCAAATAAACACAGACTTACCACATGACTTGGCAGTTTTCTCTTATGTATATACCCAAGAGAAATGAAAACATATATCCACAGAGAAACGTTTGCACACGTTTATAGCAACATTATTCATAACAGCCAAAGATGAAAATAACCTCAATCAACTGATAAACTGATAATAAAATGTAGTATATCCACTCATACATGGAATAGTATTCAGTCATGAAAAGGAATGAAATACTGAGACATGCTACAACGTGGACGAACCTCAAAAACATTACGCTAAGTGAAAGAAAGTTAGAAAAAACTACATGTTATATGATTTTGTCCATATGAAAATCTAGAACTGGGAACTTTAAAGCGACAGGAAGTAGATTAGATATTTCTTAGGCCTGAGAGGCACGGCCAATGGGGAAGTATAGGGGTGATAACCAAAGAGTAAGGGGTTTCTTTGTGAGGTGATATAAATATTCTGAACATTGTGGTGATAATATCAGATATCTGTGAATGTGCAAAAAATGAATTGTGCACTTTAAATGTGTAAATTTTGGCTGGGCACGGTAGCTCATGCCTGTAATCCCAGCACTTTGGGAGGTCAAGGCAGGTGTATCATCTGAGGTCAGGAGTTCGAGACCAGGTTGGCCAACGTGGTGAAACCCTGTCTCTACTAAAAATACAAAAAATTAGCCAGGCGTAGTGGTGCATGCCTGTAATCCAAGCTAATCAGGAGGCCGAGACAGGAGAATCAATTGAACCCAGGAGATAGAGGTTTCAGTGAGCCAAGATGGTGCCACTGCGCTCCAGCCTCGTCAACAAGAGCAAAATTCTGTCTCAAAAAAAAAAAAAAAAAGTAAACTTTACAGTATATGAATTATATCACAATGAAACTGTTTTTAAGATGCATTATTTCCAACCTCATAATGGCCACTGGAAAATGGGGCTAAAGTGCATAATAGCAGTGTAACACTGTAAGCAGTATGGTCCAATAATATTTTGCCTAAACTTAGCAACCAGCTAATTCAATACCTCAGCTAGTCACAGGTCTTCCAACTATCCCAAGCTTAGTTGATCCAGAAGACATTAGGAGCATGTAGATTCGGAAACTAATCAATAATGTGGGTGTCAGCACTGGCCTATGTGATTTCATGTTCATTCCCCTCCCTCTCCTCTACTCTGCCTCATACAGGTCACCCCTTCAGGCCCTATTTTACAGGCATCAAACTAGGTTTTGGGTACTAGGAGGCGCTGTCAGGAGACTGCAGGGTGGAAGGAAACTGGAAACCAGGGTACATTTTGCCTTCCCTCTCTGACTCAGTCTGTGTCCACTGCGTAGCTACAGCTCCCACTAGGTAGACTGCAGTGGTTCCAGGGCTTGCTGCAGAACCCCGTCCCTGGGCCTCCACAACATGCCTGCCTTCTCCAGCCGAGGAGTGACAACAGCTCCTGCTTTTGCTAATTTCTGAGTTGCTTCAAAGCATCTTTTATGACTTCTCTGTTACACACCTGTGTAATTAATGCTTTATTACATTCTTTTCATTTAAATGTGTAAAGGTGATTTGTGTTTTTCTGGTTGAACCCAACAAAGCTTGATTCACTGTTTCACAAGTATAATAATGGTATAATAGTTCAGTTTATCTCTGATCATCTTTCTGTCCACTGTTTCTACCCTGCAAAATCAAAATACTTTGAGATAATTATATTGTGGCATTCAGAGCAACTTCAATTTGTTCAACTTAATGTGAAAAGAGAACTGATATAGAGAACAATGATAAAATTTGAACCATGAAACAAAAAAATAATGTTTTAGGAAGGAAATGATTGGAATTACTTTCAGAAAATTCACAACCTAAAACCATGGGAATAAAGCCTTCCACTCTATATTCAGTCAGATGGGATATATGAAGAGGAATTAAAAATTATTATGCTAAACAACTGGGATATATGAAGAGAAATTAAAAATCATTATGCTAAACATCTATAAAATATCAAACACTGATATTAAGAAAACTATCCCCAAAGATAATGGAGTTGATTCTCAAAAATAGCAGTGAACTCATAAATTCTTCAATATATACATTTTAAGCACAGTCATAAACGTAAAAAATTAAAATTTATGACCTAAATTTTAATCATCTAACTACAAATAAAACTCAATAATAAATTGAGTCCGTATTTGTGACTCTTAATTTATAGAGACTGAAAACTACTGTTTTCTAGGGCAAAATACTTGGCAGAAGCAATGTCATTAAACAAGATGAAGAGACACCACGGCAAGCTTAAGTATATTAACATTTACAATAAGTGCAGTTTATAATCAATGTTCTTTACAATGAGTTCATCTGACAGACATTATTGAAGCACCATGCCATGCTAGGGACATAGCAAAACACTAAGAATGCAAAATTGAAAAGGACATGGTGTTTGCCCTCAAGAAATTGTATGTAACTAGGAAGAGAAACACTTGAATGACTACAAGACAATGTGGTAAAAGTTGTGACACATTCCCAACGAAATGCATTGTGGGAATATAGATGAGGGAGCAATTCATCTTGCCTAGACCAGTCAGGGAAAGCTGCTGAAAAGAGGGGACTTCGGAGTTTGTTTATTCTTGGATTCATTAATTAGCTCAAACTCATTCCAGCCTGAGGAAAGAGGATGAGCTACAGCACAATGAAATGAAACTGTATCCTGTGTTTGGGAAACTGTCTAATGTGTTTAAAGTCTAATATGTTTTAGGAAGAAATAGCGGGAAATAAGTCAGAAAGGTAGGAAGGAGATAGAAAATAAAGAGTGTTTCCTGAACATGCAAATCAATGTGGACACTATTTCGTGCCACTACAGTAAAAACTTGCATCAGAGGATGGACTTCAGGATATGAGCTAAATTATCATCTTTAAGTGGTTGGAGATTATTACCAATAATAATTAGACAATAAAAGTGTTCATTTCTAAGTCATGTATGTACCTATTTATGAGTTAATGTTAAGTGATTAATAAAAGCCTTCTGTATAAAATGAATAATAAAGAATAGTGGAACTAAATTTGGACTCTGAAAATTTAGAGCCAAGACTGCTAATTACTATATGAATAACCTTGAGCAAGTGATTTAGAGTCCCTGAACTTCACATTCCTCACCTATATAGTAGAGACATGCTGTCTGTTCTTTCTATCTCACAGGATTGTTCCAAGAGTCAAATGTAGTTGTGCTCATGAAAGCGTTTTGTAAAACACTTGTGATGTACTGCTATTGTCAAGACAAAATTCCCATTTAACATCTTAAGTAGATGAGTCATAGTAGTGTAAGAACGTGACATTCATAAAAATGCAAACACTCAAATACTTTTACACATAATTTAATAGATTTCACAAATATCCCACAAATATCCACAAACAACAAGAACTCTGCTCAGTGGACACAAAATTTTGAAAGAGTTCTTGCTAGGTTCTTGCACCATACCTGGTACATGGTAATGGCTAATATATATCTGTGAATAAATGAATAAATGAATAAGTGAATTAATGTTGCCACTATTTTAGTACATGATTGTATTGAGTCTCCAAAACTGAGGAGGAAATCCAATAGCTAAGCCACCAGGAAACACCTTTAAATGTTGAAGATGTTCCCAACCTGCCCTCCAGGAAAAGACTTCAATCTACTTCCTCTCTGCACCTGGGACTCCTGTGCCTACTTGCACTTTTGACGGGCCTTATATTATTCAGTCTTTTATTCTACCATTTTTAAGAGAGTAATCTGCCCTGTGGCAGCAACTGTCCTAGCTGCAGGGGAAGTAGAGGTAACTGTAAGATACTTGCTCTCTTTATAGTCTAGTTGGGAATGCAGACAAGTAAATAAAGGACTATACTAAAGGCTAGCATGCAGACCAGTCACTAAGCAGTCCATACCCTTTCAGCATGGTCCAGATGACTTACGGCTGCCTAACGCTAACTAGCCATAATCTGCATCTCTGGGCCTGAGTGCTTTATTCTGAACCACAGAAGTCTACTCTGCCCAAAGAACAGTAATCCTTCGAAATCTGAGAAGCAGCACCTTCCAGACATTCTTAATTTATATACAAGTGCTGGTGTATAAATATTTCAGCTCCCTCCAACTGGGTGGTTTAATTCTGAGCGTGTATTACATGCCAATTCCTAAAAGTTACCTGGTAGGATTTAAGGTCTACTGGCCCACTGTGATTAATCACACACCCTTTTGTGTTTGATTTCTCTTCCCTGTATCACTGCCCCTCTCCCTGCCAGTGTTCCATGCACATCCCAAATAAACTACTTATGCTTGAATCCTTGTCTCAGGTGTTTGCTTCTGGAAAAGTACATATGAAAAAATGAAGTCTCTAAAATCAAAGTATGTATAGAGTATTGTGGATGAAAATGAAATGGTCTAAATAAAAGACCGGATTATCAGGGAAGATTTCTTAAAGAAAGTAACATGAGCAAGCCTTGAAGACACTGGCCTGGCAGAAAAAATTAGGTTGAGGGCACCCAGGTAGACCAAAAACACATGAGAAGATATTAAAGTATGAAAAAGCATGATGGATTTGGAGAACTAAATGTTGCTTCTGTGACTAGAGGGAAGGGTGCCTATCCTTGATGACATGGCAGACAATGAAGCTAGAGGCAGACAGAGGTCACCTCATGAATTATCTTGTGGGCTAAACAAAGGAGTCTGGATTTTGTCTTGAAATACAAGAAAGGCAGAGACACAGAAGCATTTTAAGGATGGGAGTCACACAATTGAATTTGTATTTGAGAAAGATTACTTTGGCAGCCATGTAGAGTTGAGATTAGAGGCAAAACACATGAAAGCAGGGAAACCAAGAGAATACTTGCAAGAATTCTCATGAAGGAAATTGATAAAGTTGAAAAAATGGGATTTGGTGAAAGTGTGAAGTAGGTTTCAATCCTGGATCCAACAGATAGCAGCTACGTGACCTTTGGAGAACTATTTTGCCTAATTGAGTCTTAGTTTATGTCTAGGTAACATTAGAATGATATTACTTTCCTCCTGTATTTTATAAAGACTAAATTAGATTGTATGTGAGAAGTCTAGCACAGTTCCTGGCAAACCAGAGCTCGCATTTGCTGAGAACCATTATAATTAAGGCACTGAGATTGATGGTGAAGAAAATGGAACAACTATAAGAGATTTCTGATAGCATTTACCAATTAAATGAATGCAGATTGTGAGTACAGGAAGACTCATGCAATTTGCAGGGTTTTGTTTTGGGTGATGGAATGAGTGGTGGGATCATTCAGCAAGGTAGAAGAGAGCTAGGTTTTGAACATATACACCTTGGTTATTCAGGTGAACAGAAGATGAACAGATCTTGAGCAAAAGAGAGGTACCTGAGCTGGGGACACTGACCCAAGAGTCATCAGTGCCCTGGTGGCTAATGAAGTCCTACAGGCTTGGGGAACATGACATTTAGGAGATGAAGAAAGAACAGCTTGAAATACAGGCCCCTGCTGTGGATTCTTGCCCTGGAAAATGTAATGCCTATTCAGTTGGAGAAAAGCTCTGCAGTTTCACATGTAGGGGAAGGACAAAAAATAAGATTTTGAACATAATCTCAAGAAAAAGAAGACAGGAGCTCAAACCTGAAAGAAGCAGTTTGGATAAAAACACTTATTAGTCTGACTCTCCGTAACATGAATAAAAGCCTAAATCGAGTCAATAGAACGGGTCATGTTCTAAAGAGGAAAACAAATAGTGCTAGGAAGCACTGCACATTAACTCAGTTTCCTCATTCTACAGTGGGGCTTGCAGGCGGGCAGGCATGTGTTCACTATATTAAAGAACTTTTTTTTTTTTGATGGAGTCTCGCTCTGTTGCTCAGGCTGGAATGCAGTGGCAGGATCTCAGCTCACTGCAACCTCTGCCTCCTGGGTTCAAGCAATTCTCCTGCCTCCACCTCTCAAGTAGCTGGGATTACAGGTGCCCACCACCATGCCCAGCTAATTTTTGTATTTTTAGTAGAGACAGGGTTTTGTCATGTTGGCCAGGCTGGTCTCGAACTCCTGACCTCAAGTGATCTGCTTGCCTCAACCTAGAGTGGAAGATACTGGGCCCTTAGCCCTCAGAAAAAGTAGTTAGAAACTGAATTTTTTCTCTCGGAGAGGTTTGTGAAGGTGCTGTGTTCACTAATTAATAGATTATAAGAATGCAAGATACCTTAAAATCTTTTCTATTGGAATATTTAAATTTGCAACCACATAATTTATTTAAAAATGGTGGATTAATGTTACTGTAGCCCAGTGACTCTTGAAGGGAATGATGCTTCCTCCTAGTGGGGGTATTTTGGAAACAAATACGAATGTATCTGCATGTAACAAAAATTGGAAAGACACTAGTGGTTTTTAGTGATCAGGTGAGTGGATATGAGAAGTCTCTGAAAAATAGTTCAAGTGACTACAAGATGTGTTAAACCACGTGATATTGTATAAAAATTTGTCACAGCAGCTTCAAAAGAGATTTTAGTGCAATGATGGAAAAAATTAATCTTTTCTATGCCATTGAATAATGGTGACATTTCAAGAAGAATCAATGATTTGGTAGAAGTTGCCAAAAAGCAACTGAAAATGAGTTGCAATCAACTGAATTTCTATTTCAATAGAATGAACATTTCTGTGGAATAACAGTCTTACTATACTCAAATGTTGTTTCTTTTCAGTGAATGAATAACTTACTGAGATAACGCTATTTTCAAAATTACTGGAAATGAATACAAGAGAGTCATCAAAAATTAGATGCTTGAAACCCTCATAATTACTTCATAGAAAAAAAGTTTTTGTAATGCCTTTACATTAGAATAACATGGAATGTCATCAATATTTAGCAATGTGGGTGTAGAGCCAACTTTTTCAAAGTAGCACTAAGTTCTGTAGAAATTCATCGTATTGTTCTTTGGCCACATTTGGTCACCAAGTATCTGGGTAGAAAGCTCCACAAATCACTGAGTGCTATTCAGTGCTATTAATACAATTAAGAGTTGTCTCTGAGACTATGAAATAACAATGAAGAAGAATTTGAATGTTTCATCCTAAAGAGAAGATGATGGTTTTCTAAAGGAAACTATTTAAAAATACTTTGTTCACTCTTGATACTATTAATTTTTCAAACAGTAAAAAATTAAATATTAAAAATTGAAATAGTATGGCATAATATACATCTTTCACATGTGTTTGAAAAACTAATGAGGGTCTTATTAAGATGCAAAAATTAAATCAACATCAAAACGTGATGAGAATAATGGTATTTAAGCATAGTCATTATTACTTTGAACCGAGAGCATTTTTGAGTTTCAATTTTTACAGCAGCTAGATAAGAATATGTTTAAAGAAACATGTGAAACTATATCACTCTTGCAATGGACTCAATGTTTGTGCTCCTCCACAATTCATATGTTGAAATATTAACTCCCAGTGTGATGGTATTAGGAAGTAGAGCCTTTGGGAGGTGATTAGTCATGAGCATGGAGCCCTCGCGAATGGGATTAGTGCCCTTTTAAGAAGCACCCCCACAGAGTTCTCATGCTCTTTTTCCACCATGTGATGACACAAAGGGAAGATAGCAGTCTGCAATGCAGAAGAGAACTCTCACCAAATTCTACTATGCTGGCACCCTGATCTCTTTCACCCTCCAAGACTGTCAATAATATATTTCTATTGTTTATAAGGCCCTCCATCTGTGGTACTTTGTTACAGCAGCTTGAAGGGACTAAGATTGCTCTTATATGGATGCTTTTATAAAAGATCATCATTTATTCCATTAATGACAGATATGGTCTCTCCTACCAGGGCCCCAGCCAGTATAAATATATGGCACATTTAAATTAAATGATATAAGGAACATCCAATAAATATATAATTTTCTAAGACATCATTAGTGAATAGATAAACCACAAATGGTATATACACATGACACTAACAAAACTAGGGCACCAGATAACCAAATCTGCAGTCATATTTGTTGACTTAGTGACTAAATTCTACAAACCTTTGACAACAAATGCCTTGCCCTCCATCCCATGCCAACACTGAAGTAAGCTTGATATCACCACATGGCATGTCTTACCTGTGCCTTATTTCTCCCAAACAGGAAGAATTTCCCAGCTCCTTAATTATATGAGCAATCCACTCCCACTTTGAGAGTTTCTCTCATGGGGCTATTTTGAATACCAAGTACTGTATTACTCAGTACTCCAGTGAGAAATAAATGGCACACTCAGATTGCATAACTTAAGGAGAATTTAGAGAGACTATTTGTAAAGGTTTAGACGAGAGGCAAGGAGGAGAGAATACTTGGGAACGTGCATCCAAGGCCTGAAGTGGGAGGGGTCAAAGAAGGATGAGCTCATTTACCAGACTAGCAAATATCCAGCGGTTTCCACTTTAAAGTCTGTAACTAGTTTCTACCTATTATTTCCTTTTATATTTTTTTCTTAAGTATAAATAAAGCTGGCCAAGTATTAACCCTAGTTTTTACCTCTCTTGTATCTACACTCTTCAATTTTTCCACTTTGGTATGATGTCTGATCATTTTATTCTCTTAAATTCACATTTACATTTAACAAATGGGTGAACCCATCTGACTACTTCGTTATAGTTCAGATCTGCCTAAACATTGAAATTGGTAATTTTTTGAAATAGATATTTTTAATGTATAATTTATATGTACATAATTTTCATTTGAGGGGGCTAAAGGTTTATTCACTGTAAAAGAGACATCATTGTTCTGACAGTGTTGAGATGCATTGTTATGACCTCATTAGTCAGGTATAATAGGGCTACAAAATTCAGATGATTATGAAAAGGTAGACACTTCAATTATGGGGAAAGTAATCTAGGTAGTTTTGTCTTTACTAAATTTTCCTAGTATAAACATTCATTTCTCTATTCTTGGACTTTTTATTAGTCTACATTCAATTGAAATGAACAATTATGTTAAATAGACCTTTGAAAGGCAACAAACGAAGAAACTCTTAGAACTAAGAACAGAGTTCAACAGCTGTAAAATTTAATGAATCAGAATGTAATAGTAAAGAAAGCTTATCTTTATAATAATGACAGAAATATAAACACCAAGAAATAAACTTTAAAAGAAGTATGTATCACCTATATCACAGAAACCACAGAACTTAATGGAGGGATCTAAAACAAAACCTGAAGAGATGAAAAGTTGAAATGAGTTCCTTGATGACAAGTCTCAACGTAATATACTTGACAATATATTACGTCCCATCAAATTCATTTATAAAAATAATACAAATCCAATTACTTAAAATACACAGTTGGGAAAATTGTATAAAAATGTCACACACACATACATAGAGTCAGAAGTTTCTTTAAAACATAAAAACAAGGAAGACAATTTGCACTGCTAGATATTTCTCACTAATACTTTTAGGTAGTTACTATGTGTCATTTTCTATAATTAGTAGAGGCTGACTATAAAGTTCATGTTCGTATTCACTCTGGTATACAACTTCTTTAAAAGTGGACAAACGGCTTAGATAGGCAATTATGTAAATAATTTTAGCAAATTTATAACATGAAATCCTGTCAATCACTGAAAATGTACATTTTTAAAGAATATTTAAGTTGGGAAATACTCATAGTATAAATCAATGATAAACAGTACAAAAGGTAAACTATATGTCCAACATAACCCTATAAAAATATATATGATCACAAAAAGACTAGAAGGTACTATATTAAATTATTAATGACAATGTAATCTCAAAGTAGCAGATTTACTTTTCTTGTTTAATCTTTTTGAAAACATATTTTTCCTATCAGAAAAACTCTAAAAAGCCATTTTAATTATTACTTGGGCACTGGAATTAGGTTGAGTAAAACTCTCTTAAAGTCCCTCCATTCCTTCTCTAAACATCTGATTCCCATCCACACTGAGGGCTTGTAGTTAAGATGATGCTCTCCAAGACATTCCAGCACTAATGCTCCAACAGTTAAATCATGTTTATCAAGGGCCTATTATTGTTTCCCAAGCCTGTTTATGCCAGTTACTCTTATTATTGTTATTCTGTAATTTAATTAACTAGCATGTAAATAGATGGAACAGGAGCAGGGAAACAGATGTTGTTTCTAACAACCAAGTTAAAGATTGGAAAAGACTCCATAAAGTCCAGTCAGTTAAAAAGCGAGAGAGAGAGAGAGAGAGAGGAGACAGACACAGAAAGACAAAGATAGGGAGAAGAGTGACAGAATAGAGAGGAAAGGGGAGGAGGAGAAGGAGAGGAAGAAGAGGAGGAGGAAGAGAAAGAAGAAAGGGGAAAAAGGAGGGAAATGGGGGGAAAGGGAGGGAAAGAAAGGGAGACAGAGGAAGAGGAGGAAGAGAAGGAAGAGAATAGAGAAGGGAGGGTGGGAGGGAGGGAGGGAGAGATAAAGAGTGGGAGGGAGGGAGAACCGCCTACATGTTTGCTGTACTAAAAATTATTTAAATTGCAAGAAGAAATGATAAAAATCTAGAAAGATTCAGGACTCAAATTACTTTGCAAGTGTATTTAAGTTCTCTAATAACCTAAAGAAACCGAGGCTAGAACAGTAAATTCTGTACTGTCGGTGTGATTTATGGGGAAAAAAAAAAAAAAAAAAAAAAAAAGGATAAGTAACCTAATCAATGAGCACACAACAAAAGATAGGACCTGGATCCTAGACCAAAATATTGGTGGAAAATGCATATTTAGTGTTTTAATTTAAAACAAAATATTTAAAATCAATGAGTAGTTTTGTTTTGTTTTGTTTTCCTGAGTCTCCTAACCAAGCTTTTCATTTAATTATCTACCAATGCTGAAAGAGTAATAGGACCATGACTATGCTGTGGTACTGTTAAAGTTGTAGGTTTAATCTGCATTATGGCAGAGTAGAAAAAACATAGGACGGGGTCTTGTGATCTTAGTTATAGTACTCAGTTGCTAACTATCTGTGGACTTCTGTGCAAGTGTCTTAACCTCTCCACTTTAATTTCCTTATTTGTAAATGAGAACATTTGGCTAGAAAATTGGCTCAAAGACATTTGTACTTTTTGTAACAATCTATTATTTGTGGATAAACATTTATAAAGTAACAAATTAGCTTACAACAGTAGAAAACAGCCCTTTTTTGGAGAACATAGGGAAGAAAAGGGCATATAAATTTAGCTCTAAATTTTTTTTCAGAGAAGAAAAGCACAAAATCACTCTTATAAACTTGAATATAATAAATGTATATATCTAGTATTTAAAATCATTGTTAAGATTTTGAGAAACTTATCTTCTGTAAGTTAAATCTGGTCTGAAAGTATTTTATTGTTAAAGAACTTAACACAACTGAACTACAAGTCTAGATCTATTACGTGGTAAAAGTCTGGTATCCTGGAAAAGTCTCCTAATCATAACTTTCCAAGAAAACATCTGCTTTTTCATTTACTCCCTACCAAACCCTATCCTAGGGCATGAATTAAACCAGTAATATTCTGAACAATTGAAGAGTAGGCAGAAACATGTTCCATAAATTAACAGTTAATAGTTACAATGTTGGCAAGGAAGCTATAATGCCTGCGTGACCTCTCTGTTCACAGGCCCACGGGCCACAAATTGTCCAGAGAACTGCAATTAACATTCCTGATTTATTTTTAAGGCCTCTACATCCTGCTGAATTGCATATTCACAAACAGATCACAAATGGAAGATTTAAAATGTTCACCCTAAATTAGTTCATATGTCCCGGGGGAAAAATGCCCCAAATATCTCAATAACCAAGTTGTGTTTTATATAAAAAGCAATCAGAAGGAAGTCACTCAACCAGCTGATTAGTAACTCTATACAGAGCTAAGTTTAGCCTTAAAACTGAAAGGGCACAGAAAAACACGTCGCAAGTAAAATCTGTTCCATTTTCAGTAAGTTCAGCTTATCCAAATCCTTAAGACAAGAACCAACAAAAATAGGATAAAGAGGCATAAATGACATATATTTCATTTTAACACTTAATTTTTTGATTGTCATATAGCGTCTTTCATACTCTATATTTTGAGAGATGACAGCCACAGTGGAAATGACCTAGGAACCTAAAGTTAGGATTTGAACCAAGTTCCCTATTTTTTCAGATGTGTTACTTTGAATAAGTCAGTTAACCTATCAGAATTCCAATTGCATCCATCTTTCCCAAGTGTTTTCATCAAAAACGTTGGAATATCACAAGCTGTTGAATCCTACTCAGAACTAGAAGTCTATTCATGAATTTTTTAGCCAAAGCAAATAAGTAAAGTAAAATAAAGACTGTAGATATTGAAAACCAGTAGAAAACAATTTCCAGTGGTATTATTACATTTAAAAAATCAACAGACTTAACTGGAAAGCAGCTATAAATGAGTATTCAGTATATTGGCCAGTTAGAAAATATCATCGCTAGCTAGTAAGAAATCATAAAGAACTAAGTCCATTCATAATACCAAAGTGACAATGAAAAACTCAATGGGTCATATATGTAATGATTAGAAATGTCCTAAGAAGACATTTATAGGACCTTTATGAGGAAAACTACAAAGCTTCACTAAAAGACATAAGATAGTAAATGATCAAGTAAAGCTAATGAACTTTCTAATAGAGTAATAATGAGCAAATTGCATTATCAGGTGTTAAAATACATTTAAATATAATGTAATTTAATCAGATGTTACTAAGCTACCTATTTAACTAAGTCAAAATTACATCTAAGTAAACAGAGATGTTAAATGTGTGAAAAGTGATAAAATTAGTGGGCAAAATAGATTCTTCATAAATGTTGCTGGGAGTCTCCATCTTGAACTTGGCACCTCAAAATACAAGTGGATTCAGATGTGAACAGATGTTTCATGTAAGAAAAAACAGATATGAACAAATGTTTCAATATATAAAAATAATTATATAGTTAATATTTTCAACAGTTATCAACACTATAGATAACCATTTATCACTTATCAAATTAACAAAATTAAATACACACATAATATTTCACATGCATGTGTATGTGTATGTGTAATAGCCTGTTAAGAATTTGGAGAAATTAAGCATTATTATGGACTCAGTGATTATATAAATGTTTACAACGTATCTGAAGGAAATTTATGCATTGAGGGCCATATGCTAATCCTCCTAACTATCTTAGGGAAAGGACTAATTATTGTGACAACTGCATGCAGTTGTTTTTTTTATATACTTATGACATATTAGAAAACAATATCCAAAAACTTTTTAAAATTTTTTGACATTAACAAACTGCCTAGTTCAGGGCTATATTCTCAGCGCCTAGTACCTGACACATTATAAGGGCTTAATAAATATTTTTGAATAAAAGAATGAAGGTTTCCTCATGAAAAGATGTGAGAAGATTCACATCTTTTTAAGAAAATATTACACAGATATTTAGGATAATAATTGCAAAAACAGAGTATCAAAACATGAATATATGCTGTAATAAATAAATAGGATATAAATACTATGTAGGTTTTATGTATATTATGGTTAAACTAAGTAAAAATACATATGCATATAAAAATAACAGAAGAAGCTATATTAAGCCCAACTGTGAGAGGATGATGGTGAGTTATTAATCACAAAATGCTGGAGAAGTCATAACCCAAACAGGACTAATTTTCCTTATCTTTTACATGTGTATGACTTTATAAAGAGACATGAGTAAGATAACACCATTTTACAAATTACAAAGACCTTCATTAATGTTAAGTAATAATTACCACGATTCACCATAAATTACGATCTTCCCTGATTACTGGTATTTATATGTTGTAAATTAGTTACTATTTCCTCTTCGGCTTAATGCTTTCCCTGGAAAAATATAAGCCAACATTTATAAGAAAGAAAAGAAAGGTTTTATACACACACACATATACACATGAGAGAGACAGAGTGAGAGAGAGTGAGAAAGAGAGAGAGACAGAGAGGAGCACCATACAATGACCTTCAGTCAGCAGCAGACCACATATACAGTGGTAGTCCAAGATCGTAACAGGGCTGAAAAATTCCTATTACTAGTGATGTCAGAGCCATCATAATGTCGCAGTGCAATTGCTTTTAAAAAAATAAATTTATCATAGCCTAAGTGTACAGTATTTATACTACACATTACTGTATAGTCTACAGTAGTGTACAGTAATGTCCTAGGCCTTCACATTCACTCACCCCTCACTCCTGGACTCACTCAGAGCAACTTCCACTCCTGCAAGCTACATTTCTGGTAAGTGCCCTATCCAGGTGTAACATTTTTCATCTTTTATACCATATTTTTACTGTGCCTTTTCTGTGTTTATACATGTTTAAACTAATACTTACCACTGTGTTACAGTTGCCTATAGTATTTAGTATAGTAATAGGCTGTACACGTTTTTAGCCTAAGAGCAATAGGCTATACCCTATAGCGTAGGTGTGCAGTAGGCTATGCCATCTAGGTTTGTGAAGAACACTGATATTCATACAATGACAAAATCACCTAACACCTCATTTCTCAGAACATATCCCCATCATTAAATGACACATAACTGTGTGTGTGTGTGTGACTTAATGATGTGGGATACGTTCTTATATGTGTCACACATATATACACACACACTCATGTCACTTAATGTATGTGTGTGTATACACACACACACATAATCTTTTAGTTTATCATTTGCCATCTTCTGTTTTCTTCTTAAATGTAAGAAATTTAGACTACATTAGGCATGGCTGTATCTGACAATGCATTTCAATTCAAAGTTTATTCATAATCCTGCTGCCAAGTGGAAAGATAGCAAACTGCTTTAAGGAAAATCAGATCTCCCCTTAAGTGAAACAATCCAGTGTCTCATAATCTGCATGTCATTAAATTCTCATTACCAATATTATTTTAGAGACTATAGTTTATAATAGGATATCTTGAGCATGTCTATTGTAAAGATAGATAAATTAGACTCTGCTGGCTAAACTCTGGTTATCACATAAGCAATTTTTTCAAACATTGCATGAGCTTTGCCCATTCATTTTGATCACTAGATATTGAATACCATTGTGTTGGCTTAATATATTTTCTATTGGTTTTTATAATTATTTTTTAAAATGTGTGTAATAGTTAATAGAATTTATGTTAATTGAGCAGTTACTGTGTGCTAAACACATGTATAAGCAATAAGAATAAAGACGTGAAACAAAAAATTTTCTACTAGTTACAAATCTACATCTGACTTCAGTGAATAAATTTTAATATTAACAACTCTATTCAAAGCAAAAAATTATAAAGTGAAAGAAGATCCAATGGAAATTGATTTTCAATTTATAAATACAGTAAGAAATAAATTGCTCAAAAGCCCTCTCCCAAAAGTTATGACATTTTTCACTCAACATTTAATGTTCTACCCTATGAATTTCGTCATTTATTACAATATAAATTTCTTCCCTTGCTTCACAATACAGGATGGGGCTATGTTCTCTTCTGCTAGCTCCCATAGTGTCTGGTGCAGGACAATACATGTTGGTATATGCTCAATAAACATAATATTGTAGACTGGGTAATGTTATTTATTCATCCGTATTACCTTTTCCAAATGATAAGAGTATGAAATTTAACAACTTAGATTTCGAACATAAGATTGGTGATTTGATCAGTTCAAAAGCATAGAGACAGCATTTGAGGGATTAATCTCTGCATGCAAGTGGAACATAAATAGTTCCTTACACAGTAGGTCTATTTTCTGGTAACATTTACATGTAGCTTTTTGTCTGAATCTAAACAGTATAGGTAATTTAAGAATATGGATTATAATTGGAATCTATTGGGAAGTAATCTTCCAAGTAGATCAGAATACTTTGAGGTCAGATGAAAACTTATTCAAAGTATATAGATTCTTCTCTAGTCAATAATTTCCAATTTGTAGCAGGTGTATAAAAATTTCCAATAAAAATATGACCATATATAATTAACTATATAAATACTCTTTTCTTACTGTATATATGGATAAAATACATTTTTAGCAGTAAATCACACTAAGATTTGTTTTGTATTTCCAATAGACCAGGATACAGCATACAGAATAAATTAAGCAAAACAAAAAATATCCTAGAAATAATTAACTAAACACATTGAGTTCTTCCTGTATCAAGATATTTTCCATATCAGTAGATGAGGTGGACATATTGTTTCCCATTTTATTTTCTCAAAACAATACTTATGCTTTCAGGAGATTTCACTGAAGTAGCTCTTGGGAATTACAAAGTCTTCAGGACTATTCTACTTGTAATATTCTATATTTTTGCAACCATCAGAGTTTAGACTTTTAGTTTACAGAGTCATCTCTCAAAGACCTTACCCAATATGCAACCTTTGTAGACCATATACTGTTCATCAGGAACTCAGTTATGACTAGGGAAAATGTTGTCTTGACTGAATTTGCTCCTTAACAGATATTCAGTCTCCAGGACATAACACTAAATAGAAAACAATGTAAGTAGTTTGTATTAGATTAACTTTGGGTTCTCAATTCTAGTTCCCCCAGGAAATAAGGTGAAGGCCTTCTTCAATAGTTTGGCATTCTCTTGTAATGTTGAACAATCCCACAGCCTTCATCCCAGCAATTCTAAGTATAGGTATATGTCTGAAGGAGGCTCTAGCTCACATGCTAGAAGATGTGTCCAAGAATGTGGATAGTATCACTTATACTAGCAAAAAGGTAAAACGTCAAGCCCCAAAAGTCCGCTGACAGAAGAAATTTTAAAATTTGATTTGGTTTATTCACATGATTTAACTAAAATGAATGAACTACTGCTGCATGCAACAACGTAGATGAATTTTAGGAGCATGATGCTACGTAGAAAGAAAAGCATGTTTCTGCAGACTTTGTATAGCATGACACCATATTTTATAAAGCTCAAAACTAGCAAAGCTAAACAATATATTCTCTAGACACACATACATACATTAAAATATTTAAAAAATTAAAATGGTGAAATGATGAACAAAATATTCAGAACAGTCACTACCCTATAGTAGGGAGAGCAGTGGGGGCGAGTGAAGGAAGGAACACATAGGTAGGTGCAAGGTTTTTTGAACTGACTGTACCACGCTATACCATGGTCAAGCCATGGAGAACCCTGTGACTCACACATACACCTCCAAAAAAAAGAATGGCTAGTTCTGCCACTGTTCTTGCCTCAGCTGTTCCTGCCTTAACTGATAAGCCAAACTTGTGATACTAGACCTTGAACCAGCAACAAAAGAAAAAGAATGGCTAGCTCCTGCAGTACCTAATTAACTGACCTTGAAACATTCTGCCATTGCTCTTGCCTCAACTGTTCCTGCCTTAACTGATAAGCCAACCTTGTGACACTGGACCTTGGACTTTGTGACAACCCCGTCCCAACAGGACACCTCCCCACCACCAGCTTGCAAAAACCACCCTAAACTGTAACTTCTGTCCCCTACCTACCATAAACCTATAAAATCAACTCCTATCCCACCGCCATCTGATAACTCTCTTTTCGGACTCGGCCCACCCACACCCAGGTGAATAAATAGCTGTGTTGCTCACACAAAGTCTGTTTAGGTGTTCTCTTCATTCAGAGCGTGCCTAACATTTGGTGCTGAGACTCGAGACTGGGGTACTCCTTTGGGAGACTCACTCCATCCCTGCTCTTCCTCTGAGAAGAGACCCACCTGTGAACTCAGTGCATCAGACCAGCCCAACAACCCTCTCGCCACCTTCAGATCAGGTAAGCAGTCTCTCCCTCTCTCTCTCTTCCTTTAAGTCCCCCTCCTTGTAAACAGAGAAAAAGGAGACAAGTATCTCCCTTTCTCTCTCTTCCTTTAAATCCTTTTCCTTCTAAGTACAGAAAAGGAGACAAGTCTCTCTCCCTCTCTCTCTTTTTCTTCAAATTCTTCTCCTAACTAAATACAAAGGAGACACTCTATTCATGCACTCAAACACGCCAACACTGATCATGGGCTCGGGAAGACAGTCTTCCCTTGGTGTCTGGTCAACAGCGGGAACGCCTGCCTTGACCACTCACCCACATTACAGCCCAGGACTCAGTCAGGGACAGCTACTGAAAACCCTGGTAGCTGCTCTCCTCCCATTCTCCTCATCTCTACTCCTCTCCTTAAAGCTTAGATCATAATTAGTCATTATATGATGCTTTATTTGGGGTGTGTGTGTGTGTGTGTGTGTGTATTCCTCAGTATATATCATTATATTAAAGGTAAAATAAATATAATTTTTTAAATATTTTATTCACTTATTTATTATTTATTCTCCACTTACTGAGAAATATAATGAGTATCTATGCTAGATACTAGAAATTCAGGGCTAAATAAGATGGCCAGTGCTCTTGAAGAGCTCACAGTCCAGTGGAAGAATTTTAACAACTGATGACAGTTCCCCATGAGTAGGAAGGACACGTAAGAGATTATATGAAAAAAACCAGCACATAGTGAGTGCTTAAAAATTAACTCTATTTTTTTATTATTACTGCTATTATTGTTATTTGAGCTGGGATAAAATGCCCTGAGGACATGGACACTGGGCACTTGATGTTCTTCAACAGGTAATTTTTTTCTTCCTAACCCAACGTGTACACAATAATGGATGCTTCTGCTTCACACGGCACCTCTGAGTAAGCAGAATTTGAAAGGTAAGAGAACAAAGCAAACCAAATATTATTTAATCTGAGCTCTACGCCATACTGCCTGTTCTATTAATATTTACTCTCTTTTTAAATGTTTGCCCTACACTTTAGTCTAATAATTCTAAGAATGCAGTTTCCTCACAGAGTTATACATATCTTTAGAAAATCAAAACTGGAAATAGTTTATGGGACAAATAGAAGAACTGAAAAGCAACTACAACATAAGAGACTTTCAACTGTGTTTACTGAGTCAAATGGCCTTTGAAATCCACTAGCCCACCACTTAAAGTGACGTAAGGTGAAATATCTTGTCAGATAAACTGACTCCTACATACATCAGTTGATGATGCTTTGTTCTGAGATGAAGGTGTAAGAAAAATCTACTATCTGAGGAGTATTAAAGCTTAAAAAATGAAATTTATCAGAAAAAACTACACATTTCTGTACAACTTTCGGGAAATAATTACTATCATTGTATAGATAAACCTGAATTAAGATTAGGCTCATGCCTGTAATCCTAATACTTGGGGGACTGAGGCCAGTGGATCACCTGAAGTCAGGAGTTCAAGGCCAGCCTGGACAACACGGTGAATCCCCTTCTCTACTATAAATTTAAAAAATTAGCCAAGCATGGTGATGAGCACCTGTAATCCCAGCTATATGGGAGGATGAGGCAGGAGAACCACTTAACCTGGGAGGTGGGGGTCACAGTGAGCCAAAATGGTGCCACTGTGCTCCAGCCTGGGAAACAAAGAAAGACTCTGTCTCAATAAATAAATAAATAAGTTTATATCTGAATTCTTCATTCATGGTCAAAAATATTTTATTCAGGTTTCAGTGGACAATAATACACAAAGCCTGAAATCATATAAAAGCAAGAGCTTAGATGCCAGCCATGCAGGTTCCAATCATATCCTCAACCTAGTAATGCTCACTGCTGGAAATTACAAAAATATCTCCACCAAATGGGTAATTAGAAAAAAAGAAACAATTCCAGCCATTGGCACAGGTTTCTCCCATAAACAAAGCCCTGTGGGCACATTTCACACCAGGCCATCTGTTGTTTCATGATGGTGAGTTAATAGATGGTTGAGACAAGCAAGAGTAACTCATTATTCAAAGATCCCTCTCAAAATGAAGTTCTAATTGAACTGTGTGTGCTCTAGACTCTGTTTTACTAGAGTCAGGGGAAAGGAAGTATTCTTATCTAATCCTTTTTACCTTTTTGCTTTACTTTCTAAAAACAGCCAAAAACAAAAGTGCAATAATCCCTCTAGTGGTAAAACAGATCACAGGCCAAGGTGGCCAAGCTAAAAATGCTTGATGTGGAATTGGAAAAGGTAGAAAACATTCAGAATTATAAGATAAATAGGCAGGAAATTCAGCCAGTAATCATAGTTGCCAGATAAAATATAGTTATATAGTTAAATTTTAATTTCCGATGGACAATGATTTTTTACTATAAGTATGACCCACACAATATTTGGGATATACTTATACTAAAATATTAGTTGCTGTTTATCTGAAATTCAAATGTAACTGGGCAACATGTATTGTATCTGCTAAATTTGGCAACTCTATTAGTAATGAATTCTAACAATTATACAGCAGTGTCTGACTGGGCTCAAAATAGAAATCCTATGATTGCCATACAGTAAATAATAATATGCTCACCAAAAAAAATAGTACAGTGCAACAATAACAATATAGGGAATAGGGTAATAGAGTGAATATGGTCATTCTGACAGTCTAAATTTTTAGGCTATAGGAATGTATTCAGTTAAAAAATATGTGGAAACTTTGGGGGTTAGAGCATAAGCTTGTATATTGAAAAATCTCATCATTTCTATTGCCAACCATTCAGATGACTTTTTAACATATACCTGTTAAACATATGCCATCACTTAATTACTTTTTCATTAATGTCTTTACTCTTTCATGCACTATGCCAGGTACTTTTTAAAGCACTGGAAATAGAGTAGAAAACAAAATAAAGCTCTATTCACATGAAGCTTACCTTCCAGTGGGAGAACACAGAAAACAAGTGAATAGGTGAAACTATAATACCTCAGAGAACAAGTGAATCAAAGAAAAATGAAGCCAAGTAAGGGAGATAGAGTGTTTTGGGAGATGGCATGAGTTACGGTATTTACATTGGGTAGCAGGAGAAGGCCTCTCTGGTAAGGTGACATTTGAGCAGAGACCCATAAAATATGAGGGAGCAAGTCATGCAGGTGAAAAAGTAAGAATGAAGGTCCTGAGATTGATAAATCCCTGCTGCATTTTACAGACAGCAGGAGACCAGTATGACCAGAGGTAAGTGACTGAAGAGGAGAGGGGTAGAGGATGAAGTCAGGGAGTTGGTGATAGGAGCAGTCCTTAAAATGACTTGGGATTTTACACAAAGGGAAACAAGAAGCTACAAAAGTTTTTAACTTTATCCAAGATCCTATGATTCTTCAGTTCAGTAGAGTCACCTCAGTCTCTGTATGGAGAATAGACTTCAGGCTGGTAAGGGAAGAGTCAGGGAGAGCTGTCAAGAGGCACTGCCACCAGCCAGACAAGAGATGACACAGCCCAGGACCAGGTAGAGGCTTGCAGCAGGGAAGGACATGAGAAGCGCTTGGACATGAATACATTTTGAAGGTTAGTCAACAGGAAGGAAGAAAGGATACGCAATTCCTGCCTTCAAGGATCTTTCCCAGTGATAGCTGACATTTACTGAGTATTTGGGTGACATCAATTGTACATACAGAAGCTAAAGTCTACATACCCAACCTCACTAGGCTTCTCAACAACCCCACAAAGAATCTGAGGCTAAAAGAAGCCGAGATATTTGCTTCAGGGGCATATAGCTAATAAGTGAAAGAGTAGTGGAGCTGCTAAGATTTGATTGACACCAAACAATGGAATATACACTCTGAGTATATATACAAAGAAATATAGGCTGTAGGCTCTAACCTCATGAAGCTTGGGAGAGATTTTAGATCAACACGTAAAAGATGGTTAAATTACTATACTAGGCAGTGTGTGGTTGAGAACCAAATGTCTGTATTTAAATGTTTTGTGAATTTGGAGGAGTAGGAAATGTGTATGATTTACAGTGATGGGAGAAGAATTCATTGGGGAGGAGGTGCCAGCTGAGCCTAGCAGAAAAGGGAGCATTTGGATTAGATGGAGAGGAGGAGGAGGATAAAAAGCAGTAGCAACAACAGAAATAGATCTTAGAGTTTCAAAAATTAGCATGCTATTTCCAAGGCAGAGAGTTGACCATCTTGGATGAAACTGGGGGAAACAGAAACAGTATCCACACTATTGAAAATCTGCACCATCTTAACCAGTTTGTCTGATGATCTCTTTTAAGCAGATGTGAAATATACTAGTATTGACCAAGAAAACGTGAACCACATTAGCATTGACAAAGAAGCTGCACATTTTCACACAGAGCCATGAGGCTTTCTCATCTACAAGAAACAAAATACCTCTTGCTTATTCATATGGACACATATTATTTGACAATCATCCCCTCCACATGGAAATTTTGTTTGGATATTAATAGATGATAGCTGATAGAGTGGTGAGGGAAATAAACTTTACACACTATAGCTCAGATGTATAACAAATGTGAAGAGTCTTCATTTTGAAACAAGTGTAATGAGTTTACTGCCAAACACCCATTCCAGCATATGGCTGGGGGTGGGGTGGAGGCAGAGTGTTAAAATGCCAATTAGAGGTGAATCATTCTTTTCTGGTTCATAATGGTCTTTTTATTTAAAAGTCCCTTTTGGAAAAATATTTAGCCAATTCAAAGTTCAAACTATTTAACAGGGCTGTCATTTCTCCCTCTCTAAAGGACTGTCTTCCTCCTTTGCAAGACAGTTTCTGGGAACAAGATAAAGCTCATGAATGCCCAGGGAGACGGAAGGGCAGGGGCTCCGGTCCACCTGTGATTGAGGTCCAGATAGGGAGGAGGTGTAGGATTTATAGCACAGTAATTTTATCTTTGCGGGTCTGTCAGCTCCTGTCCCTACCACCTCTGCTTCTAGAATGTTCAGCTTGTGTAGCTCATGGTCTGTTATTTCAGCACACCAGGGGGTTTCTGCCTTTCATCTGAACCTCTGTCTCAACTCCTGCATGCACTTCCGATCTTCTGGGTCTACTCTACTTTCTCCAT
Organism: Sapajus apella; assembly: GCF_009761245.1. NCBI lineage: Eukaryota > Metazoa > Chordata > Mammalia > Primates > Cebidae > Sapajus > Sapajus apella. The sequence continues at coordinate 571,558 of NW_022436974.1, read as the reverse complement.
CTGGCCTCTGCCTCAGCCGGCCATGCCCTGGCCTCCCCTATATGGACAACATGGTTCTCACCACAGGGATGCCATTTGTTCTCGCTCAGCTATATTCCAAATCCTCCACAAAAAGCAAGTGTAAAATTTTATATCTCTCTTCATGCCACCCAGCTACGGCAGTATTTAAGAGAGAAAAGCAATCTTCAGCACTCTCCCTGCCCAAACATACCCAATCATGTTTCTCCTCTGCTGTGGTCACTTCATGTTGGCCTCGGGGCTCCCTAGGAACAGATCTCCTTACTGAAGCCAAACAGGGAATGAGCGTATAAGCTCTCTGTACTTTTACATTCCCTCTCAGTCTAGCAGGGATTTCTCCCACTCTGTAATCATCACCTCTGAATTTCTTCTTTCAACAGCTTTAGTGAGGTATAATTCATATGCCATAAAACCTACTCATATTAAGGACACAAATAATTGAATTTTAGTAAATTTATATAGTGGCGTGACCATGATCAGGATGTAGTTTTAGAACACTTGCATTCACGATAAAATGTGTTCTTAGAGCCACTTGATTTTCATTTCTACCCCAAGTTCTAGAAACTACTGCTCTGCTTTCAGTACTGGGAAGAAAGACCTCCTCCACTTCTAATACGGGGAACCAGGTAAGACCAATTCTCCCACTGAGTACAGCTAAAACTCTGTATTACATGCATAATGTATGAGATATACATATATATGTGTGTGTATAAATATATATATATATATATGAATTATAATTTGGCTGAAAATTACCAGACCAAAATCTAGGAAAATGTGGGAGCCCAGTAAAGTAAGAACAACTTGAGAAACTGCTTTGGTACAGAGGGCATTGATCTATATGAAGATAAAGCTGTGAACAGATCTGACGTTTTAGTAGCTTCGTAGAATGTGGGCAGCTAAAGTAAAAGCCAGCGCCTACCTAAGAAGAAAGTCTGACAAGCACCACCGCCCCTTCTTTAAGTTAGGGCTGTCTGAAAAAGAGTAAGCTGGAGTAAGCTACTAGTTTAAGTTTTACAGAAAAGTTTAATCTTCGGACTTGGATAACCAGTTGTAAAGACTGCCAATATGCAAAGAAACAAGACACTGTAAACACAAATCCAGAGAAATAAGACACAACTGAAATGGAGACATAACGGCTTTCTATATTACTATGAAATAATTATGATAGAAGAAATTTCTAAAAATCTTTAAAAATCTGGAAGAAACCAAAAACTACAAAAAGTAATGTAACAATTCTTTTTGAGACAGACTCTCACTCTGTCACTTGGGCTGGAGTGCCGTGGCATGATCTTAGTTCACTGAAACCTTGAGCTCCTGGTTTGAAGCAATCCTCTTGCCTCAGCCTCCCAAGTAAATAGGACTACAGGCACACACCACTGTACCCAGCTAATTTAAAAAAATTTTTTTTAGAGACGAGGATCTGACGAAGTTGCCCAGCCTGGTCTCGAACTGCTGGGCTCAAGCAATCTTCCTACCTTGGCCTCCCAAAATGTTAAGATTAAAGGCATGAGCCAAAGCACTCAGCCCCAAAAGTGATACGACAAATAGCTAACTAGCACTTCTGGATCAGAGAACACAGTAAGTGAAATTTACAACCCTACTATGCATTTTATCTGGTGTTTTTAGCAACTTTTAACAATTCTTATCCTTTCTTTCTGTCTGTTATTCTATCACCTAATCTTCCCTCAATTTTACTAAACTTTGAAATATGGAAACAGAAGGAAGAGGGGTGGTAACATCTCATCAATAAACTTACCTACAGATAGCTTCAGTGGTCTGTTAATGCCTTTCCTAGAAATTAACATCCAAACTCTTTATTGAAAGGAAATAAATTAATCTATCTCAGGCAGTTATTCTATACACAATACATGTTTTTTGTTGCTCATCATAGAAAAAAACCCATCCCGAGCCAGCTTAAACATAAAAGAAAATCATCCTAACAACACTGTGCTGACATGGAATTTAAGTACAGAATTGTTACAGGGCCTCAGAATAAAACTTGAAAATGGACTCAAATATTATTCATTCTATCAATCTGTCTTCCTCTTCCCATATTTGTTTGTCTCCACTTCTTGGTTTCTTTTTCAGCCACTGGAAAGAGAATGACTTCCTATTTTCATCTCCCAGTATATCACCCCACCCTCTGTGGTCAGGGGGCAGGGATTTTATGATCTCATATTTTTGTTTCCCAGTCGGTCACACAACCCTCTGTGGTCAGGGGGCAGGGATTTTACCATTCCCAGAAAAAGTGGGAGATGGGCAAACAAAATATTAGCTATTCACTACATGGACCACCCTTGTTAAACTGATAGAAGGTTTATCTGCAAATTCTATAGGTCTAACAAATTATATGAATGAAACTATTAGCAGTTCTATGAGAATATATAAAATGTGTAAAAAAAAAAAGTAATAAAAGACTTCTGCTTGTGGTTATAAAAATACATATTTTTTTAAAAAAAGGAATAAAAGACTTCTGCTTGTGGTTACAGCAAACAAATAGATTAACTCTTCCACTTCAGGCAAGTGAGAAAACAGGAAGAATTCTTTAAGACATTTTTTTAAGTTTTTTGTTCTTGTTGTTGTTTTGTTTTGTTTTTTGTTTTTTACTTCAGTGGATACATGATTGTTTGCTCTACTAGTAAGTTGATATAAATTTTTCTGGGGCTGCATATGTATTATAGCTCACAAAAAGAAAAGGGCATTTAAAAATATCAAAAGAAGAAAATAATTCTATAATACATAAAGAACTTTGGTAAATTTTTCAATATAAAAATGAACAATGAATAAGAGAAAATGTTACAAAAATGAAACACAAATTACCAATAAACAGATGAAAATATGTTCATCTTTACTATGCAATTTTAAAGAGTTTGTTTTAATCATTCAACTGGTAAAAATTAAGGAGAGTGATTACAACCAAAGTGGATTAAAATGTGAGTTAACAGACCCTCTGCTCTTGTGTTTTGTTTTTTTTTTACACACGGGCTCCCCCAGGCATAGCTCACTGTCACCTCAAACTCCTGGGCTCAACATTCTTCGTAATTCAGCCACTCAAGTAGCTGGGACTACAGGCATGTGCCACTGGATCCAGCTAATTTTTTATTTTTTTTTTGTAGAGATAGACTCTCTCTACATTGTCAAAGCTGATTTCAAACTCTTATCCACAAGTAATCCTCCTGCCTGAGCCTCCCCACGTGCTGGGATTACAAGTATGAACCACCACACCTGGCACAGACATTCTCTTATATATGATTGACAGAGTAGAAACTAATATGGTCATGTTAATGGATAATTTGACAGTATTGATTAAAAGTAATTTATCACTAGAATTTCAAAAGTATAAACCTTTGATCTAAGAATTCAAATTTTATGTATCCAATGCAGAGTTTTGTATTTTTAACACATGCTCAGAAATGCATGTCTAAGTATTTTCATCACAGCATTGTTTACAACAAAAAAAGCAGAAATCCATTATTTACCTATCAATAGAATAGTTAAATATTATGGTACAATACTCAGATGCTGCTCTGAAACAACTCAAAAAATATGAAGTTGATCCATATTCATTAGCCTGGAAAGACCACAAAATCATACTTTTAGTTGGAAAAGATAAATTGCTAAACAACAGCTTTCAATTTATATAGAAAACCAAAACTATATTAAGATGGAACGAACAGTAAGAAGAGACCCTTGAGGTAAGCATTTTAATAATATTGGAGTAAGTAACAGAGTCCTCAGGCAAGTATAAGGATTAGAAATATCTCTGTGAGACCAGGGTCAATATCAAGCCAAAATTCTGGAAGCCACGAGAATAAAGACAGTACTGAGGGAGTCAACAGTCTACCATCATCAAAAGTATGTTGAGGGTCTAGGAGCCCAGATAACACAATTAAGCATCCACAACTAATTAAATTCTGGAACTCAGAAAATCCAATGTATCTGAAATTGCATTAGAGACAAGGAAACAGAAATGAAAAGGTGAGTCTTCCACAGAAATTTGCAAAAGTTCCTGTCACTAGGGAGATTGTGAATGCATTTGTGATCTGATCCTAGTGAAGACAGGAAAAGGACAACAATAATTCATGGGCTGCTTATATACAGAAAAAATTTTATTCCACATATATTCATGACAGAACAATAATGTAACTCAACTACATGGGGTAACAATATGCTGTGTTGTGTTATCTTACGACCTCTCTCTCAGGTGAGACTAAACTCTGAGTTACTGACTTCCTCTTACCTGACCACAGTTGTGCATGAGAACAAACTGTTCTATTAGCAAGTATCTCACATTTTAAACTTTGAGAAATTCAAGACTGTCAAAACATCCTGAATTCGAAGAGTACATCCTAAGCAACAAGAGGAAATTGAAATGACAACAAAATAGTATTTTGTATTTGGTAGAAATGTATAGCAAAAATAAAAGACTGTTGGCATTTTTATTAAAAGAATAATTTCTATCCATGAATAGATAATGCAATGGGTCATCACACATATTAAAATGGATCATGAAATCCATCTATTTAGCTGTTTTTCTTCTATTTTCGTTTTCACAAACACCTGCCACTGAAACATGGTACAAGTCACTTTTTGAAGCTAAGGAACAAAGCAAGCATCTCCTTTCTTGTCTATCCCGGCTGTTCTTCCCTCCTTCTTTCCACCCTTACAGTAAAATTAAACTTCTGCCTGGTGCAATTGAGAAGCCTTCTCTATAAAATTATCATATTAAGAGATTAGTACAGAAATATGTGAATACAGAAGAATATTTAACAAGTATGGCATGTTTAATGTTATGCTATAGAAAATATATACATAAAAATAAGCTTACTCATAATCTCAGTATCCAAAATTATCACTATTAATATTTTGTGATGTTTCTCTCATTTTTGTATAATTTACACATATAAAATTGAAGTGTATTATATATTTTTTTGAAAACTTTGTTCTCTAAATATACACCATGAACATTCTAGCCTATTAAATGGAGTAGATGGCATAATACTCCATCATATAGAAATGAAATAATCAATTTGATCATTATCCCTCTTGTTGGACTTAATGTTATTTCAATTGTATTATAAATAATGCTGCAGTAAATACTATTTTAAATAAACCTTATGTATGTATTTCTGATTATTTCTTAAACATGACTTTCAAAAAGTAAAATTAGTATATCAAAAATATTATTTTTAAGATTTCTGACACTTATTACCATTTTGTCCTACAGAAAGCATGTACTAGTATAAGTTGACCCAAGTAGTTCATAAAAGTACACAACTTTAAAAAAAATATCCACCATTCTTCCTCTCTCCAGCATTGGGCATAACAATCTTTTTAAACTTTCTGCTAAAATATGGTAGCATTATTTAAAGTTCTGTTACTTCAACTACGAGAAACATAAAATTATATCTCTGAAAACATACTGAGGTGTTTAAATTTTTTTACCTTCAGGAATACATTATATATTTAACTTAGTTTCTGTTACGGTTTGTCTCGTTTCTAATTTGTCGTTCATATTCTGACTGAACATAGTACTTTTTTATGTACAGAAATATTTAATTTTATATAGTCAATACAATCTTTTTATGTTTTATTTGTTTTAGTGGGTTTTTTGTTTGTTTGTTTGTTTGGTGTTTTGTTTGTTTTTCTGACAAGCGCTCGCTCTGTTGCCCAATCCAGAATGCAGCGTTACGGTCGTAACTCACTGCAGCCTCGAACTCCTGGGCTCAAGCCATCCTCTCACCTCAGCCTACTAAGTAGTTTTTTAATGTTTTCTTATTATCTCAGAGAGGCCTCCTCCATCCCATGTCAAATTAATAAACACTATTCTGTTATTTGAATTACCTTAAGCACACATTAATATTTAGCTGTCCATCTGAAATATATAAAATAGTTTTGGGTCAAGGGACTGTGACCCAATAGCTATTACTTAGGCAAAGCCTAAATATTTTAAATGTATCACTATTTTATTTTCTTTTTAAACAAAAGAGACGTTATTTATCTTGAATGATATGTTATCAAAAATCCAAAAAAGGACACTTTACAAGGCAAAATCCTATTATATATCAAAAATTATGGTAAGGTTATCAGAGAGCTTTTGAAGATTTCTGTTATCTAAAATTTAATCGCAATGAACTCAATTTGTTTTATTCTTACCAACTACAAATGCCATTTTGTAAGAAAAAACAATTATAATCACCTTAATATTAGAAATATTTTGTCTGATAATACCTGGATATTAATATCAAATAAAATATTAATAGGAAAATATATTAAATTGACATTCACAAAGGAGCCCTGAGAAGAAAGATGCTAGGTGCCATTTGAAGAAAGAGACTGAAGCAAAATGCAGAAATTGTTCTTATCATTTCATGCAAGCTGAGATCTACGTATGTATTCTAATTAGACATCTGCTCCACTCTCATTTTTTATGTTCCCAGAAAATTATCAGGCGAGCTTTCCCCAATATTATGGACGGGATACTCAGACAAACTCCTCTACTGTGATATGAGTTCCTGTCCTCTATAAATTGTAACAATTGTGCTTTATTTGCTGAGATCTTCAGGAAGTAAGTGAAATCTCTAAGGGCAAGAGAGAAACAAAACAAAAACACTGAGGCAAACCCTGCAAAACCATTAAAGTTTGCATTTTCCTGGGAAAATAACAATATTAGAACTAGGAGTTGTGGACTAAACACCCAACTCTCCAAAACTGAGACCCCTAAATATGGCCAAGGCTCTGCAGAAGGGAAATGTGGTCTCAGGTCAGTAGCCCTGGTTACTGGCTGGCCTAAGCAATAACTTGCCTACAGATTCCACTCTTTGCCACCTTTGTTTTGCTTCTCACTGCCTCCGGCTTAGCCTTCAGCCTCTATTATTATTATTATTATTTTGCATTTTTAATGAACTCTGGGAAATATTCATGCTGTGACCAGGAGGTTGCATTAGAGTCTTTCAAATTCAGCCTTCTTCTTTATCTTTTAAAATACAGTCTACTTTCTCCTTGCCTTGTCTATACCACTAAAGTTTCTTGAACTCCTTTCACTGAAACAGCTCCATGTCTTTTGGGTATATGTGCTTTTGAGTCAATTGAGCCCCTTGGATTTTTTTTTTCCTTTTTTTAATTCACTTTGTAAACTATTAACCATGTGATATCTGAGAGTCTTATTTTGCCAGCACGTGGCAGCACATCACACGGGACATTTTTGTTCAACAATCCCAAGACTGAACAGCTATTTAAGATCAGAAACTGTGATAATGCTTCAATTCACTGAGTTTACTTTATTGAGCACCTAAAATGAACTGACATTTTGTTTAAAATAGGAACATTCATATGCAAACTAAAATATCCAGTCACTCAAATTATGTCTTTACAAGCTAAAACATCTGGATGGCTGATGTTAATTTACAATTTTGTTCTGAATGTTTAGTATTGTACAGAAGTAGCCCCAGCTTATATTTATATTCACTTTATGTTTTTTGCAAGAGAAAGCTATGTAGTAGTCTACAATTCAGTTCATATAAGCTCTTTTAACCAACTTCTACTTAACTGACTCGCTGGACTAATCAAAAGTTTGCTTTCCTGCTTTAAGACTTATCAATAGCTGTGTTCGCAGGTTCTGATCTCTGATATGCGCCTGCTCTTCTGCTCCACCAAGTTGTGTGCCAAATAAGAATAAGTTGTGTTTCTTCCCAAAGCTGCCTATGACAGTTGTATTTATTGTATAGTTAGCATGAAATGTGATTAAATGTCAAGTAAACTGAAGCAATATGGGTATAAAAGGAAAACTGTTTCTCTGAACAAGTCATTGACTACTTTGGAAAAACAATAAAATTTAACATAAAATTGCTGTTGAATTGGTCATGGGGACGTGACCAGTGTTTTGAGAACAAAATCATAAAAACCTAGGAAAGTTTTGCTTTCAAAATGCATTGCAGTATAGTTCTTATAAGTTGCTTCACTTATAAGGAAGCAGAAATAGGAGATGGCAAATGCTGTATTACAGGTAGGATTTTTTTTGAGATGGAGTCTCGCTCTGTCACCTAGGCTGGAGTACAGTGGCATGATCTCGGCTACTGCAACCTCTGCCTCCCGGGTCCAAGGGATTCTCCTGCCTCAGCCTCCAGAGCAGCTGGGATTACAGGCACCCACCACTGTGCCCGGCTAATTTTTGTATTTTTAGTAGACACAGGGTTTCACCATGATGGCCAGGCTGGTGTCGAACTCCTGATATCAGGTGATCCACCTGCTTTAGCCTCCCAAAGTGCTGGGATCATAGGCATGAGCCACCACATCCAGTCTATAGGTAGGATTTATACTAGAAATTGAAGAGAGAACTCCAGTCAGCAAACCCATGTGCTCTTTTCCTCTGAACTTGGAAGAAGCTGGCAATCATTTCACTACCCCTGAATTAGTAACCATGAGTGGAAATTGATTTAGCATTCTGAGGCCATGTTACCCATTGGAGGACAATGTTAGATCATCCCTAACACATGGGGAGGAGAGAATTAGGGACAGCCTAGCATTGCCCTCTATGAGGAAACATGGCCTCAGGTTGATAAGTCAGTTTTAGCTTATGGGTACTGATGAAGGAGTAGGGAAAAGAACTTTCTATTTGAGGAATACTATCACACATGGGGAGGATATTTTAATGTAAACAAGCCCTGTAAGGGAAATGGCTGCACCACAGTCAAGGGTAGGCCAAGTGCAGTATATAACATCCAGTGCAGTCTAACACAGCTGGACTGGAGTGCAGGTGCACAGTCCCATGCACTATATAATCTCAGTTATGTAACCACGTTATGAGTGGGCTCATCACCTGGCTCTGAGCTGCTGTGACCTGTGAGGTGCACAAATGTATCACCAACACTGTGAGAGGACATGCATAATGGAGCCAGCTGCCTTGCAGGGGGACAGAGGGAAGCTAGGAAGCCATGAGTGTGCCAAGGGGCACAGATGCACATGTTGGGGCCGCAGAAGCCCTGGAGCCAGTGCTGAGAGGGGCTGTGGCCAGAGAAGGCGGCTGAGACTAAGGCTGACAGAGAGAGAATAAAGCCATATCCCAACTGCCTACATCCCCTGAGTGTTCTTTCAACTACCCACCAGCCATCACCAACTCCTCTCAGACCTCAGCTTGGGCTGAAACCTGGCAAACCCCTAGAGCTAACTCTCTAGGGGAGTTGACAGGGAATAAAAAGAAAAACCAATAAATAACAAGACTAGGAAACATTAAGACGAACCTGGAATCTGAGACATGTTATAAGAGAGCAAACAATTTCTTTTTTGAGTTAACAGCAATCAGAAATGATTAGCGGTGAGACTTTAGATTAAAAGAGCTAGGAGATGACAAAGGGCTAATATCCAGAATCTACAAAGAACTAAAACAGATTTACCAGAAAAAAAAAATAAGCCTATGCAAAAGTGGGCAAAGGATATGAAAAGACGCTTTACAAAAGAAGACATACATGAGGCCAACAAACATGAAAAAATGCTCATCATCTCTGGTCATTAGAGAAATGCAAATCAAAACTACATTGAGATATCATCTCATAGCAGTTAGAATGGCGATCATTAAAAAATCTGGAGACAACAGATGCTGGAGAGGATGTGGAGAAATAGGAACATTTTTACACTGTTGGTGGGAGTGTAAATTAGTTCAACCACTGTGGAAGACAGTGTGGCCATTCCTCAAGGACCTACAAATAGAAATTCCATTTGACCCAGCAATCCCATTACTGGGTATATACCCAAAGGATTATAAATCGTTCTGCTCTAAGGACACATGCACACGAATGTTCATTGTAGCACTGTTTACAATAGCAAAGACCCACAATCAAACCAAATGCCCATCGATGATAGACTAGACAGGGAAAATGGCACATATACACCATGGAATACTATGCAGCCATGAAAAACGATGAGTTAGTGTCCTTTCTAGGGACATGGATGAACCTGGAAACCATCATTCTCAGCAAACTGACACAAGAACAGAAAATCAAACACCGCATGTTCTCATTCATAGGCGGGTGTTGAACAATGAGAACACATGGACACAGGGAGAGGAGCATCACACACTGGGGTCTATCGGGGGGAAATAGGGGAGGGACAGCAGTGGGTGGGGAGTTGGGGAGGGATAGCATGGGGAGAAATGCCAGACATAGGTGAAGGGGAGGAAGGCAGCACATCACACTGCCATGTGTGTACCTATGCAACAGTCTTGCATGTTCTTCACATGTACCCCAAAACCTAAAATGCAATTAAAAAAAAAAAGCCAGGAGAAACATAAAAAGCAACTGTAATGTGTGATCCTTGTTTAGATCCTAATTTAAACAAACCACCTGTAAAGAAAAAAAAAAATTTCATGGAGAAGTTTGAATTTAGAAAGGATATTAGATGATACCCAGGAATTATTAATTTTGTGAGTTCCAGTAAGATGGCAGTTACATAAGAACATTTTCATATTTTTGGAGATGCATCTGACAGTTTGTACAGGTGAAATGGAGTGATGCCTCAGATTTACTTTAAAATGCATCAATAAGAAAAAGAGTAAAACACACGTGGCAAAATCTTGAACTCTACCAGTCAAAGTCCAATCGGGAAGAAAAAACTAGGTATTTAAACGGAAGAAATGTCATACAAAAATAAAAATAAGAAAAGATCACAACAGTGGTAAAAGAATGGAGAAGCCAAACAAGGAACGATGAATTTGGCAATAGCAAAAACGTGCTACCACCTTTTGACTTGAAAAGCAACAGGAGAAAGTACCAACAGAGCTGAACCACCCCAGCCGGGCTGCCCAGCATTACCAGGGACCTGAGAAAGGACTATCTGACAAGAGCAGGATCTCCCACAGCAGCTGCCTGAGACCTGGGAAAGCAAACACTTCTGTATAATCTGATTCTCCTCTCTCTCTCCCTCTCTCCAGTATTCCACAAAGGCTTTTTTGAACTGAGGCCACCAGAAGCCAGAAAACAAGAAGGGAAGCCTGGAAAATATAGTTCTGGTTTTACTGGGGGTGGAGGGAACTCATATTTTATACATTTGCAGAAAGATTTTAAGTGTGTTTATTACAAAGATACTCAGTCTCTTTATGTGTGCAGCCTCAGCCAAAGAGATTGTTACCTACATGACAGGCGTGTTCAATGGCTTGGCCGGTGATAGTCCAATGACCACAACCTAAAACCAAGGAAGATTTTAAAAGGGGATTTTATTACTTGCAACAAGTACGGAGGATGCCCAGTATAGTTTCCCAAAAGGATGATGTCTCAGATGTGCAAACAGGGCTTTTACTGAGCTGCAGGGCTGAGTCACTGTATGTAGAGGTGGAGTGAAGGCAGTGCAGGCGCAAGCCCGTCATGCTTCCACATACATCAACAGCAAATGGCCAAGAAGCTCCTCCCAGGGTGGGGTGTTTAGTATGGTCATGAGGTGAGTTCACCAAAGTTCATCTCCTTTTGTCAACTTGGTGTCTCTGGACCCAACTGATTTTTTTTTCTTTCAGGGCTTGAGCTTCTTCCTGGAACTTTAAGTGGGTGCTTTTTCACAGTATATACCCAAAAACCCAGGGACCCTGACTTACAGCATTCTCAATGTTCGCCTCTTCCGTGCCTCAATTTTAAAGGATCGAAAAAGTTAATAATTCATATGGGGTTATCACATACTGTTTCACGCTACCAGAATGAGGAAACATGGATTTTTGGCCCCCACTCTGCAGTTATTCCAGGCAAAATTGGTTCTCAGAACACCAGTTCTTAATATTGCCAAAGACTGAAGCAAAAGCTTAGTGGTACCTGAGGGGAAAACACAGGCAAAGGTGTTTTTCTTTTTTCAGCCTTGACAATGTGAAATCTGGATTCCATGACTTGGGACCCTGATGAGAAATTTCACCAATTGATTTAAAAGATTGATCTGGGCATTGTACATCTACTGCACCTAGAAGGGAGGCTTACCTGGGCAACTTCTCTCTTAAAGAATGGCACTAAGACAGTCTTCACTTCTTGCTATATTTAGAAACTTGCCTTGAGTCAGACCCAGTTATCTCACTTGAAGTAATTTAGTGCCTCCGTTACACACATATTCAAAACTCTTGACTTGTCCCTGGGATTCCAGAAATTAAAGGAATCAAAGGGGAATTGGAAACTGAGTGAAGGTTCTGTCTGGCCCAGAAGCTCTTGGGTATCCTGTGCATAGGGATTTTTCCCTTCTGTGCCAGAGGGCCTGGTGAGGCATTGATGAGGACTGGGAAACCCTCTCACTAGGGAAAATCCGATCCTAGTCATCACATACGTCTCAACTGGAAAATAATGCTTGTTCTGCCGATTCCTACAACTGACGCTGCCTCTGGGGCTTAGTGAGGACTAATACTGCTGGCTGGTGCTGCTTTGTCTTTTTCCTCAGATACTGAATGTTCCAGACCTTGAGCAGCATTTTCTTCTGCTCTGATCATGGAGGATGGCTCAGCTGAGCTTGTAGTAGTCGGAGTTTACTTCTCTACTACCATTGCCTGTTTATGACTGTCTTTTGCTTTTACTTTATTTTTGTTTAGCCAAACCTGCTTCTTTCCAAAATACCTCCTTTAGATTTTGCTTTTCAGGGTTAAAGAAGAAATAAATAGGCTCAGATGCTGCCTAACTCTCTGATTTGAAAAATAAATGCACCCAACAAACCAACATGTACCCCTCGTCTGGACTTAAGCTGTTATTAAGCACCATTTCTTACCCAGTTCATCTTGCCTCTGCCTCTCTATAAAGTTATAATGCTATAAATTTCTCAAGAGTGTTCCTTCAGGAGACTGGGAATAGCTGCATCCCCACCTATAATTCATGCACCACTTTTACACCACCAGAATTTTTTTTTTTTTGAGTATTTTTATCCAATCTTTCTGGTCATCTCCTCTAAATCTCTACATGTGTAATTTATTTTGTGCAGCTATCTGAAGTTTACAGGGTAGTTGTCTAATTTCTCTTCCTATAAACTTTCTACTCACAGCTTTGAGTGGCAATCCCTTGATAGATTTCTGGAATCTGACACTTTACGGGACAGTCTTTACAGTCTGCTCATAAGGATTACACCCCCTTTCTCTGATTGATTTTTCGGCTATACTCCATCTGATATAGTTAAAAACTCAAACATCTCTCTAGTTTCTAATATCGCTTTAAAGCGCAGGTAAGCAGAGTAAGTCTTTTTCCCTTTTTAGCTTATTTCAAGTTTTTATTTCCCTTTCATATCTATCAAGTCTGTCCTCTAAGGTCTAACCTTTATTCTAAGGAAATACTGTATTTGTCCAATTTTTCCAAGCTATCTTTCTTAGGTTCTCTCTGAAGCAGAACCTGAGACAAGGTGAATGCAGTTTATTTGGCAGGTGATGCCCCAGGAAGCACCAATAGGGGAGTAAGGAATAAGACAGGAAAGAGGAGGGAGCCACTACAGGGTTCAATTATAAGCAGATGGGCTCTGTGGGCATCTGGGGCTCAATCTTATGCGTGTTTTGGTGGATGTCCAACCCAAGAATAAAGAAGATGGAAATTTTTCCTCCTACTCCTGTCCATCATTTACTGAGAGCTACTCCACAGTCGCTATAAATACTGTTGTTCTGGTCTCTTATAGATTGCGTAAGCCAGTGCATTACTGTCTACTGTGTTCAGTCCCAGTTTTTCCACAGGTGGGAGCTTTAGCAATAGTGATGCTGCAGTATTCCAGGTGTTCCCCCACCTCACATTTACTGCCAGCAGTGAGGTACTTATTGCTATTTGGACAGTAACTATTTCCTTTCCAGAATCCCATCTTGAGGCTCTACTTTGGAATATACCTTAGAACTGTTGTCTTCAGTTGAGCTGCTTCTGAAATAAAACTGTATGTAAGGATTTGAGTGAAAGGTTTTTATTCTGGAAGTGATCCCAGGAAGCACTGACAAGGGAGTGGGGAAGGGAGACAAGGAAAGAAATGACAGTGATACAGTGTGTTTTCATGCGGAATTTACTGATGTGGGCTCCATCCCACTGGGGACACGCTGAAGTCTATGTAAATCTCAGTTATTTCTGGAGGAAGGAAGTTAGTAGTTTAACCACCAGCTCTTGTCTGTCCTTGCATGAATACTTCCCCAAGGGTGTTATTTCCTGGGTAGTTCCATCTTTTTCTGGGCAAAGGCTAACCATGTATCTTGGTCCACTTGGGATACTATAACAAAATGTCATAAACTGGGTGACTTATAAAAGATAGAAATTTATTTCTCACAGTTCCCGGGGCTGAAAAGTCCAAGATCAAGGCACCAGAAGATTCAGTGTCTGGTGAGGTAGGCCCACTTCCTGGTTCATAGAGGATGATCTTCCCAGCCTCACAGGGCAGAAGCAGAAAGAGAGCTCTCTGAGCTCTCTTAGGTCTTTTATAAGGAGGCAAGCATAATAAGGACACTCACTCCATTCATGAGGGCTCTGCTCTCATGGCCTAATCACCAACCAAAGACTCCACCTCCAGACATCATGGATTTGGGGAAGATAAATCTTCAGTCTATAGCAGGATATGACCAGAAAAGACCTCAAAGATAGCATTGCAGGGGTCTGCAGTAGGAAGCTACAGAAATATAGAGGAACCCCAAGTATTTAGAATATAAGGATGGGCACCAACATCTGCAATATAGTCTTCCTTCATTTTGTTTCCATGCTTCTGCTCTATTTTGATAATCAAACTAAAACCCTTTTTCAAATTAATTTTACTCCTCTTTAGTCTCTGAACAAAGTTAATTCCTAGAGCTGGACAATTCCAGGCTTAGGCCTTTTCAAACTGTCAAATTAGACTTTGAGTTTGCAACTGTCTTATTATTTCTCAACCAAACATCTGATATGTTTCCTTTAAAATAATGATCCCTATTCTTTTTAATTTGTTTATTAAGGAAATCCAAACTGGGCAAAGCTAGAGTTTGGATTTCTGCCACCTGTAACAGTGATTAGAGATAATGAAATTAACTAGAGTCAGATCCACCTGGAGGCTGAATAGAGTGGAGTGACTCTTGAACTTACTAGCAAGTTTCTCCATATCCATCCGATTGCCTGAGACGAAAGGTAGTGAAATTTGAGCAACTAGGTTAGCACTTACTACCTAGGCATTGGACTAGCAATTTAAACAAGAGTGTTATAAGATTGTTATAACATCCTTTTATATATTGCATGTATCTATTCCAAGTTATATTTCTTGATGTGAAACTTTTGTGTCAAATGCATATACTTTAAAAATTTTGTCTAAATACATTTAAGTTAATCATTTTAAACTCCAAGCAGGAGTATGTAAAAGTTTCTATGAACCCTCTCCAGCACTAAGTATTTTGATTTTCTCTTTACCTTTGACAAGATAGAGCATGACATATTATTTCATTTAAACTTTGTTCTAGGGATTCTGAGTACTTTTGTAACCCTATTGCTAATTTGTGTTGAGTGTATGTGAATTTGTGTGAGGTCTTGAGAGAATATATTCTCTTCCTGGGTTCACAAGGGGGCATAGTTTCAAAGGCAAGAACTTCCAGCGCCATGTCTTCTCTACCAGCTCCATCCGGGTCTTAAGGGTCTTTGTTTAAGCTTTGGTGCACACAGGAAAAAATCAAAAATCAGTCACTCCAGAGGGAGTTTAAAGGAACTCCTTTCATAGGTCAAAGAGGTTGGATAGGGTAGGAATTCCTCCCAAGTTAAAAGTCCCCTTCTCTTTGGGAGGCCGAGGCAGTGGATCATGAGGTCAAGAGATCGAGACCATCCTGGTCAACATGATGAAACCCCCTCTCTACTAAAAATACAAAAAATCAGCTGGGCATGGTGGTGCATGCCTGTAATCCCAGCTACTCAGGAGGCTGAGGCAGGAGAATTGCCTGAACCAGGAGGCAGAGGTTGCGGTGAGCCGAGATTGTGCCATTGCACTCC
>NW_022436974.1:545717-555535 GCF_009761245.1 Sapajus apella | reverse complement strand
AAAAAAAAAAAAAAAAAAAAACCCCGTTCTTCCACACCCCTTTGGATTCCATATTTGGGTCCCCTTCCACAATCTTGTGGAAGGTTTTCTCCCTTATCTTTTTCTTTCTCCTTTTTCTCTTTCTCTGCCTAAATAAATCACTTTTTGCAAAAACTCTTTGGTGTCTGATATTTACTTGTGAGCACACCGTGCCTGGTGAGGTCCTCTCTCCCGTTCTTGGGTGAGTGAGAGACCAACGGCCTAGAAGAACAGCCCACCAGGTAGTAAGCTAAGCCTCCCCCAGGTCCCAGAACCCAGCAACACTCTCTATATATTAGCCTCTATTATAAATATTTTCTAACACTTTCCATTTGCCTTTCAAATTTATTTATCTTATGGCATACCAAATGTATATGCTCATATATACATTTGGGATATATGAGTATACCAACACAATAATACTCAAATCTATTCATTTTAAAATAAACTTTCAAATTATTACTTGTCTAAAACTTTTTTTTTTACTTTTAATTCAGGGGTACATGTGCAGGATGTGCAGCTTTGTTACATAGGTAAATGTGTGTCGTGGAGGTTTGTTGTACTGATTATTTTATCACTCAGGTATTAAGCCTAGTATTTATTATTTTTCCGGACCCTTTCCCTCTTCCCACTCTCCACCCTTCAGTAGGCCTTAGTGTCTGTTGTTCCCCTCTATGTGTCCATATAGCCTCATCATTTAGCTCCCATTTGTAAGTGAGATCATGTGGTATTTGGTTTTCCATTCCTGTGTTACTTTGCTAAAGATAATGGCCTCCAGCTCCATTTATGTCCCTGCAAAGAACATGTGATCTCATTCTTTATTATGGCTTCATAGTATTCCATCATGTATATGTACCACACTTTATTTATCTAGTCTATCACTGATGGGCATTTGGGTGGATTTCATATTTTTGCTATTGTAAAACAGACGCATGTGTGTATCTTCATAATAGAATGATTTATAGTCCATTGGGTATATGCCCAGTAATGGGATTGCTGGTCGAATGGTATTTCTGACTTTTAGTCTTTGAGGAATTGACATTCTATCTTACACAATGGTTGAACTTATTTACACTACCACTAATAGCGTATAAACATTATTTGAAATTTTTTTCATTATGATTTATTTCTATTGCTTTAAGTTCAAAAGTCATTCTCCATCTCTATGTCAGAAACATATTCTTAGATTTTCTAAATATTGATGGCTTTTTACATTTAAAATTTTGATATGTATGGAATTTAATGTTATTTTTCTAATTATTATTCATTTGTCCCTAAATGTTGAGTGACTCCCTCTTTTTCCCAGTTGCTTGCAATGTAATTTTTAATAAAGTCAAACATATGCCCACAAGAATACCTTCATAGGTTACTTTACTGTCCCATTCATCTCTAAATCCTTATGCTAATATCACATTGTTTTGTTAATATCTGATGTATCAAATACCCCTACATTTTAAATCCATTTACAAAATTTCATTAACTACATGTATTTGCTTTTTCTTCAAATGGACCTCAAAATTTTATTAGCTCTTTTTACTTGTTTATTCTTCAGAAGAACTTTAAAATCACTACCACATTTCAAAATTACTCTAAAGCCTAATGGGATTTTATAGGCATTTCATTATAAATTAATTTAGAAATTGATTTAAAATCATGTTTAGCCTTTCCTTTCAAGAACGTGGTATGCGGCATAATTTAGTCACTTCAACTTTTCATGTCCCATTGCAGTTTATTTTTTATCACACATGTCTTGCTTACGTATTATTAAAGAACGTAATATAGACAGCTGATGTATGACAGCAAAGAAGTGTATATAAATAAAAGCACACATTATAAAATATACACACACCTACACAATAATAAAGTTTTGCTCTGACACCTGAGACTTCTTGCTGTACTACTTGCTAGTCATTGCTAGAATGCTTATTTGTAACCAGTTTCAACAGTCAGGGTCCTGGCAGAAAAACAGATGACACACTCAAACGGATTATGGATAAGAATTCATGAAAAGTCTATTGAGAGAGGCAAGAACATGATTAGGGATCCAACAAGGGGTGAAGCAGCATGGGAGACTGACAGCAGAGGAAGCATCACACTGACCAACCCGAAGGGTAAGGAAAAGGTGTGGTGCAGTTTCCACAACCCAGCGAGAGCTGTAGCTATGGAAGCAGACGGCCTGAGCAGATACCTGGCCTGAAAGGGAATAAACAGCAAATAAATACTATGATTTCTATCTGTTTCTACACATTGCTCTCCAGCTAGTACCTCCTGTTTCTTGAACCCAACTAAAAGGAAAAGAGCAGAGGAAGCCAGGTGATACATTCCAAAACAGACAACCTCCCTACCAGGTAAGAAAGTGCAGGAAAGGAAAAAGAAGAGCTCTCAGGTGCCTAGAAGATGAGGAGATAGACAAAGCATGGCTTTTCAATAGAATAGAAACCCATGTATCTATAGAAAGACAAAAAGACTTGCAAGGTTGACAAAGGTAAATACTGAAAATATTGAGTGAATAAGAACAGGTTTTAAAAACGCAAGTTCTATATGATACGATTCATGTATATTTTGGAAACACAGGAAGCAACAATATGTATTTTATGCACATAAACCTATGTATTAAAAGTAATATCAAAAAGTTAAAAAAAAAAAAAAGCATAGAAGGCCGGGCATGGTGGCTCACACCTGTAATCCCAGCACTTTGGGAGGCTGAGGTGGGCCGATCACAGGGTCAGGAGTTTGAGACCAGCCTGACCGACATTGGGAAACTCTGTCTCTACTAAAAATACAAAAATGATCCAGGCATAGTGGCACACACCTGTAATCTCAGCTACTCAGAAGGTTGAGGCAGGAGAATCACTTGAACCTGGGAGACAGAAGGTGCAGTGAGCTGAGTCCACACCTTTCACTCCAGCCTAGGTGACAGAGCAAGACTCTGTCTCAAAGAAAATAAAACTATACAAGAAGAGATGCTAATTTTAGTTAGCAGTTTCCTATAAAAATGGAGAGAGTACTCTCTATTGAGATGTGAGGGTTCCACTGCATTCCAGCCTAGGTAACAGAGGAAAACCCAGTCCCTAAAACTAATAATAATCATAGTATTCACAAATCTAAAAATCACAATTGAATTTTAATGAGAATCTGGAAAATAAAGTGTTTTTGTGTTTTCTGTTAACTTTTTTAGATGAACATGTTAAACACTTTTAAAAAGATGATTTTGCAGGGGGGATCCAAGATGGCCATTTAGGAACAGCTCAGGATTGCAGCTCCCAGTGAAAGCACAGAGGGTGAGTGGATGCCACATTTTTATTGCCCACAGATTAGGAAATTCCCAGGCGGAGGAGCTCCACCGGTCGCCAGCATAGCTGTTTCGGCCAGCGCGGCTGTGCCGGCCAGCGCCGGTGCTTTGTCAGCGCCTGGGAGCAGTGGTCCTCTGTACAAAATACAGTGGTCTGGGTGCCCTTTTGGCTGGCGATTGGAGCCACGGGAAGGCACCCATTCATCTGTTTAAAAAGGGGACTGAACAGGGGTCCAGGACAGTAGATTCCAGGGCAAAAAAATAGCTCCACAAATCTCAGTGCCGCTGTTTAAGCCAGTGCAGTGAGTCGCTGCAAGCATGGGAAAACACACAGATCCCGGCGCCTATTCAACAGGCAACTGGAACACCAACTTAAAAAACAAAAAATGTCTCTGAGGCAGGGAGCCAGGCGATCAGGCTCGGCTGGTACTACCCCCACAAAAGAACAGCAATCAGAAACTCTCTGGATTGAGAGTTTCACAGCAAGCGCAGCTGAACCCAGGATGGTCCAGCTCTGTGGGGGAGGGGCGTCCGCCATTACCAAGGTAGCCCACAACTACGGAGGTAGTCGGGAAATGCTGAGGCAGCCCGCAGCTGCCAAGGCAACCCGCCACTACAGAGAGACTCCGCCTTAACAGAGGCGGGCCACCATTGCCGAAGCAGTTCCAACTACACCCATATAAACAGGACTGCAGGGAAGTTCACTCAGCAGCTGGGTGGAGACCACAGCAGCTCAGCAAAGCCTCTACAGGCAGACAGTGACTAGGCTGCCTCCTTGTTGGGCAGGGCAGCTCTGAAGGAAAAAAAAAAAGAAGGCAGCAGCATAACAGAAACTCATAAATAAAGCCCTAAATCCCTGGGACAGAGCACCTGGGAACAAAAAGCAGTTTATGAGTTCTGCTGCAGCAGACCTAAACATACCTGCCCAGCAGCTCTGAATGAACAACGGAGCTCACAAATCAGCACTTGAGCTCCTATAAAGAACAGACTGTCTCCTCAAGCAGCTGCCTGACCCATGTATATCCAAAGAGCCACCTCAAAAAGGAGAGATCAGACTTACACTTGGCGGGTATCCTTCTGGGACAAAGATAGCAGAAGAAGAAAACTGGCAAAACCCTTACTGTTCTGCAGCTGCTGCAGGTGATCCCCAGGCAAGCAGGGCCTGGAGTGGACCTCAGCAGACCTACAGCAGAGGGGCCAGACTGTCAGAAGGAAAACTAAGAAACACACATAACCTCATCATCAACAAACAGAACGTCAACTCAGAGACCCAATCTGAAAGCCAGCAACTACAAAGACGACAGGTGGATAAATCCTTAAAGATGGGAAGAAACCAGCGCAAAAAGGATGAAAACACACGAAATGAGAACACCTCTCCTCCTACAAGGGATCACAACTCCTCACCAGCAAGGAAACAAGGTTGGAGGGAGAACAAGTGTGATGAAATGACAGAATCAGACTTCAGAAGGTGGGTAGTAAGAAACTTCTCTGAACTAAAAGAACATCTTCTAACCCAATGCAAAGAAACTAAGAACCTTGAAAAAAGATTTGATGAAATGCTAACAAGAATGGACAAAATAGAAAGGAATATAAGTGAATTGATGGAGCTGAAAAACACAACACGAAAACTTCACGAAGCATACACAAGTATCAACAGCCGAACTGACCAAGCAGAAGAAAGGATATCAGAGGCCAAATATCAACTCAATGAAATAAAATGGGAAGGCAAGAACGGAGAAAAAAGGGTAAAAAGGAATGAACAAAGTCTCCAAGAAATGTGGGACTATGTGAAAAGGCCTAATCTACGTTTGATAGGCATACCTGTATGCGACGAAGAGAATGAATCCAAGCTGGAAAATACTCTTCAGGATATTATCCAGGAAAACTTCCCCAACCTAGCAAGTCAGGCAAATATTCAAGTCCAGGAAATACAGAGAACACCACAAAGATATTCGTCAAGAAGAGCAACCCCAAGGCACATAATCGTCAGGTACACCAGGGTTGAAATAAAGAAGAAAATACTAAGGGCAGCCAGAGAGAAAGGTTGGGTTACCCACAAAGTAAAGCCCATCAGACTCACAGCAGATCTCTCAGCAGAAACCCTACAAGCCAGAAGAGAGTGGGGGCCAATATTCAACATCCTTAAAGAAAAGAACTTTCAACCCAGAATCTCCTATACAGCCAAACTAAGCTTCATAAGTGAAGGAAAAATAAAATTCTTTGTGAACATGCAAGTACTCAGAGATTTCGTCACCACCAGGCCAGCTTTACAAGAGCTCCTCAAAGAGGCTCTACACATAGAAAGGAACAACCAGTACCAGCCACTCCAAAAACATGCCAAATGCTAAAGAGAAACAACACAATGAAGAATCTGCATCAACTAATGGGCAAAACAGCCAGCTAGCACCAAAATGGCAGTACCAAATTGACACATAACAATATTAACCCTAAATGTAAATGGACTAAATGTCCCAATCAAAAGACACAGACTTGAAAATTGGATAAAAAGCCAAAACCCATCGGTGTGCTGTATCCAGGAAACCCATCTCACATGCAAGGATACACAAAGGCTCAAAAGAAAGGGATGGAGAAAGATTTACCAAGCAAATGGAGAGCAAAAAAAAGCAGGAGTTGCAATTCTCATCTCTGATAAATTAGATATTAAAGCAACAAAGATCAAAAGAGAAAAGGACATTACATAATGGTAAAAGGAACAATGCAACAAGAAGAACTAATGATCCTAAATATATACACACCCAATACAGGAGCACCCAGATATATAAGGCAAGTTCTTAATGACTTACAAAGAGACTTAGACTCCCACACAATAATAGTGGGAGACTTTAACACACCATTGTCAATATTAGACAAATCAACCAGACAGAAAATTAACAAGGACATCCAGGACTTGAACTCAGACCTGGGTCAAGCAAGCCTAATAGACATTTACAGAACTCTACACCCCAAATCCACAGAATATACATTCTTCTCAGCACCACATCACACCTACTCTACAATTGACCACATAATTGGGAGTAAATCACTCCTCAGCAAATGCAAAAGAACGGAAATCACAACAAACAGTCTCTCAGACCACAGTGCAATCAAGTTAGAACTCAGAATTCAAAAACTAACCCAGAACCATACAGCTTCATGGAAACTGAACAACTTGCTCTTGAATGTTGACTGGATAAACAATGAAATGAAGACAGAAATAAAGATGTTCTTCAAAACCAACGAGAATGAAGACTCAACATACCAGAATTTCTGGGACACATTTAAAGCAGTCTCTAGAGGAAAATATATAGCAATAAGTGCCCACATGAGAAGCAAGGAGAAATCAAAAATTGACACCCAATTGTCCAAACTGAAAGAGCTAGAGGAGCAAAATCAAAAAAACTCAAAGTCTAGCAGAAGACAAGAAATAGCTAAGATCAGAGCAGAACTGAAGGAGATAGAGACACAAAAAACCCTTCACAAAATCAATAAATCCAGGAGCTGGTTTTTTGAAAAGATCAACAAAATAGACAGACCACTAGCCATATTAATAAAAAAGAAAAGAGAGAATAACCAAATTGATGCAATAAAAAACGATAAAGGGGATATCACCACAGATTCCACAGAAATTCAAACCATCATCAGAGATTATTACAAACAACTCTATGCACATAAACTAGTAAACCTGGAAGAAATGGATACATTCCTGGACACTTGCCTCCTCCCAAGCCTAAACCAGGAAGAAGCCGAAACCCTGAACAGACTCATAACAAGGTCTGAAGTTGAGGCAGCTATTAAGAGTTTACCACCCAAAAAAAGCCCAGGTCCAGACGGGTTCACAGCCGAATTCTACCAGACATACAAAGAGGAGCTGGTACCATTCCTTCTGAAACTATTCCAAACAATACAAAAACAGGGAATTCTTCCCAAATCATTTTATGAGACCAACATCATCCTGATTCCAAAACCCAGCAGAGACTCAACAAGAAAAGAAAACTTCAGGCCGATAACCATGATGAACATAGATGCAAAAATCTTCAATAAAATACTGACAAGCCAATTGCAACAGCACATCAAAAAGCTTATCCACCATGATCAAGTAGGCTTCATCCCAGGGATGCAAGGCTGGTTCAACATACGCAAGTCTGTAGACGTAACTCACCACATAAACAGAACCAAAGACAAAAACCACATGATTATCTCAATTGATGCAGAGAAGGCCTTTGACAAAATTCAACAGCCCTTTATGCTAAAAACCCTCAATAAGCTAGGTATTGATGGAACATATCTCAAAATAATACAAGCTATTTATGATAAACCAACAGCCAATATCATACTGAATGGGCAAAAACTGGTAGCATTCCCCTTGAAATCTGGCACTAGACAAGGATGCCCTCTCTCACCACTCCTATTCAATATAGTACTAGAAGTTCTAGCCAGAGCAATCAGGCAAGGAAAAGAAATAAAGGGTATTGAAATAGGAAAGGAGGAAGTCAAATTGTCCCTATTTGCAAACAACATGATTGTATATCTACAAGACCCCATTGTCTCAGCCCAAAATCTCCTGAAACAGATAAGCAAGTTCAGCAAAGTCTCAGGATACAAAATCTATGTGCAAAAATCACATGCATTCCTATACACCAATAACAGACTTAAAGAGAGCCAAATCAAGAATGAACTTCCATTCACAATTGCCACAAAGAGAATAAAATACCTAGGAATACAACTAACAAGGAACGTAAAGGACCTCTTCAAGGAGAACTACAAGCCACTGCTCAATGAAATAAGAGAGGACACAAACAGATGGAGAAACATTCCATGTTCATGGTTAGGAAGAATCAGTATCATGAAAATGGCCATACTGCCCAAAGTAATTTACAGATTCAATGCTATCCCCCCATCAAGCTACCAATAACCTTCTTCGCAGAACTGGAAAAAACCACCTTAAACTTCATATGGAACCAAAAGAGAGCCCTCATAGCCAAGTCAATTCTAAGCAAAAAGAACAAAGCGGGAGGTATCACACTACCGGACTTCAAACTATACTACAAGGCTACAGTAATCAAAACAGCATGGTACTGGTACCAAAACAGAGATATAGGCCAATGGAACAGAACAGAGGTCTCGGAGGCAACACAACATATCTACAACCATCTGATCTTTGACAAACCAGACAAAAACAAGCAACGGGGAAAGGATTCCCTGTTTAATAAATGGTGTTGGGAAAACTGGCCAGCCATGTGCAGAAAGCAGAAGCTGGACCCCTTCCTGACACCTTACACTAAAATTAACTCCAGATGGATTAAAGACTTAAACATAAGACCTAACACCATAAAAACCCTAGAAGAAAATCTAGGCAAAACCATTCAGGACATAGGTGTAGGCAAGGACTTCATGACCAAAACACCAAAAGGATTAACAACAAAAGCCAAAATAGACAAATGGGACCTAATCAAACTCCACAGCTTCTGCACAGCAAAAGAAACAGTCATTAGAGTGAATCGGCAACCAACAGAATGGGAAAAAATTTTTGCAGTTTACTCATCTGACAAAGGGCTGATATCCAGAATTTACAAAGAATTAAAACAGATTTACAAGAAAAAAAACTAACAAGCCCATTCAAAAGTGGGCAAAGGATATGAACAGATACTTTACAAAAGAAGACATACATGAGGCCAACAAACATATGAAAAAATGCTCATCATCACTGGTCATCAGAGAAATGCAAATCAAAACAACATTGAGATACCATCTCACGCCAGTTAGGATGGCTATCATTAAAAAATCTGGAGACAACAGATGCTGGAGAGGATGTAGAGAAATAGGAACACTTTTACACTGTTGGTGGGAGTGTAAATTAGTTCAACCATTGTGGAAGACAGTGTGACGATTCCTCAGGGACCTAGAAATAGAAATTCCATTTGACCCAGCAATCCCATTACTGGGTATATATCCAAAGGATTATAAATCATTCTGCTATAAGGACACATGCACACCAATGTTCATTGCAGCACTCTTTACAATAGCAAATACCTGGAACCAATCCAAATGCCCATCGACGATAGACTGGACAGGGAAAATGTGGCACATATACACCATGGAATATTATGCAGCCATCAAAAACGATGAGTTTGGGTCCTTTGTAGGGACATGGATGAAACTGGAAACCATCATTCTCAGCAAACTGACAGAAGAGCAGAAGATCGAACACCGCATGTTCTCACTCATAGGCGGGTGTTGAACAATGAGAACACATGGACACAGGGAGGGGAGCACTACACACTGGGATCAGTTGGGGGAAAATCAGTTGGGGATGGGGAGTTGGGGAAAGATAGCAAGGGGAGAGATGCCAGATGTAGGTGATGGGGAGGAAGGCAGCAAATCACACTGCCACGTGTGTACCTATGCAACAATCTTGCATGATCTTCACATGTACCCCAAAACCTAAAATGCAATAAAATAAATAAATGGTAAAAAAAAAAAAAAAAAAAAAAAAAAAAAAAAAAAAAAA
>NW_022436974.1:391390-545617 GCF_009761245.1 Sapajus apella | reverse complement strand
AAAAAAAAAAAAAAAAAAAAAAAAAAAAAAAAAAAAGATGATTTCATACCTCCTCAGGAAGGTATGAAACCTAGGTGTAAGCACATTAATTTGTTATACTTCACTTTTCTGTATTTTGAAATATTTCATAACTAACTATAAAAAAGAAACTGATGTGAAAAAGGAAGAGGGAAAGAGTAGTCTGGCCCATTAGAGAAGGCTGATGCCATGTTTCTCACAGGAACAAATCAAGGGCTTGGGACACACAACTGAAGGGGCAAAAGTGTCTTCATGCATTCGTCCAGCGGCCCCTGCTCCAGAAGCCATGCCTGTGTGTGTCCTCCTCAGTCCAGCATCATCTCCCTCAGAGACAGTGAGACTTAACAACCAGATTCTGGCATTAGGTTTTCCCTCAGTCTTTTTTTTTTTTTAAGAGTGAGCCTTGAAGTTTATTCAAGAATTAGTCCTCATACATAAAAAAGTTTCATATTAATGAATAATACATGTCACTTCAAGTTTTAGACAATATAGAAACTTACAGAAAAGTATTTTAGACAACTTTACATAGTTGGAGAAATAATATGAAAGGATTAAATGAAACTATGAGTTCAAATGCATTTATGATCAAAATTACATAACATGAGAAAATCAAAGCACATTTTGCAGCAGAACCTGTAAAACTGTTTTTGTAGTCATCTTTTTGAGCCATGAAATAGGATGAATTTGTATTAATAAGACTTTCAAAAGACAAAAATAATTTAATCATGAAGTATCAGTGGGAGAATGAACATATTCTATTATCAGTATCAACTGGTGAATTAACTGTGTTATCCAAAAAGACTGACAAGTTCTAACTAATGTGAACAGGATATTGAATTCATTAATGAATATGTGACTATTGTGAGCACACAAATAATCTCTAGTTTTATACCCACTACATTTCAAAATTCTTTAAACTGTGGGACATTCGATGTATTTAATGTGCAGAAAAAAATATTAAATGTTTCATTATTTTATTCTGCTCACTCCTTTCCCATTAAGCAGGAAAACACTGACATGACCATTTTTGGTCTCACTTTCACAAGGTCAACACGTAATGCATATATCTGGGAACTGATCTCACAAGCAACTAAAATGGCATCTTGAAGTTGGAAATGGAACTATTTTTGTTTGCACTTTTAAAAGTACACTTTCACCCTCTCCAAGATCTGATAACATATTGAATGCGTACCTTCTCATCAGCTGCCATAACCAATGGCAGAATAAATGAATTCTCTTTGTTTAGGTCCTGCCTAGCAATGCCAGCCAAGGAGAATTTGGCCTTGTTCTTCTCAGGTTCCACTGTATAGTTACAGTTATCAGTGTTTACGTGGCCTACAAGGGCAGGATAAGGAGGTTTGTTGACATGGCTCCAGTTGACTGGCACTCAGATCATATCATAGAGCTGAAAGATCACTAAAGCATCTGCAAGGTAACTCTACAAATGATTAATGTATCGGTTGACTCCCAAGGAATTACCACTTCTGAAATGTCCTCTCTCTTCTTTGTCCTCTCCCTCCAATAAGTTCATATTGATGTCATTATCGTCCAACTTGTATAGGCATGGATATGTATTAAACAGATTAATTACGAAAGCTAAATAAAGTTTAGGATTGCCTGAAACCACATCTGCAGGAGTAACAAACTATTTGCAGCCAAGTTTCTCTACCTGAAGCCTAAGTCCAGCACACTTGAGATCATTTTTCTCATGAAATGCAGAAGATGGACTGGAAAGTCCATATTCCCAGTCACCTTTAGAGGCAATTTGTTTAAGCAGGTGAAAATAGGCTCCTGAATCCTTATTACCTTGGAGTCGGTTATAATCCATATTGGCTGAAGTTGGTGATGGCACACCATCCCACATCAGCCAGATGGTAGTTCACCCATTAAAGAAGTTATTCTTTAGGAGAAAGCTACATCAGCACCTCTAGTTCCTGATCTTCATTTAACAATGCAATCTGAGCTTCATTCCTAGAAATCTCAGTATCATCAAAGAGATCAACTTTGATGATCTGCCAGAGAAGTTCCAAGACCAAGTGAGGTTTTCCTTCTTTGAGGTCCTATGCACCAATGTTGACCACTGTACAACAAATGGTCAAGACAGAAATCGGCTCTAGTGTATCGGTCCATTCTCTTGCTGCTATAAAGAACTGCGCAAGACCGGATAATTTATAAAGGAAAGAGATTTAATTGACTCACAGTTCCACAGACTGGGTAGGTCTCAGGAAACTTACAGTCAACGGCAGAAGGGGAAGCAAAACATGTCCTTCTTCACATGACATCAGGAAGGAGAAATGCCAAGCAAAAGGGGGAAAAGCCCCTTGTAAAACCATCAGATCTCAGAAGAACTAAACCACCATCATGAGAATAGCATGAGGGTAACTGCCACCATGGTTAAATTACCTCCCACCAGATGTCTCCCACAACATAGGGAGATTATGCGAACTACAATTCAAGGTGAGATTGGGTGGGGACACAGGGCCAAATTATATTATTCTGCCCCTGGCCCTTCCCAAATTGTTGTCCTCACAATTCAAAACACAATCATACCCTTCCAACAGTCCCCCAAAGTCTTAACTCATTCCAGCATTAACTCAAAAGTCCAAGTCCAAAGTCTCATCTGAGACAAGACAAACCTCTTCTACTTAGGAGCCTGTAAAATCAAAAGCGAGCTAGTTACTTCCTTAATACGATGGGGTTACAGACATTTTACACCTGTTTCAAATGGGAGAAATTAACCAAAATGAAAGGGCTATAGACCTCATACAAGTTCAAAATCCAGTAGGGCAATCAAATGTTAAAGCTCCAAAATCATCTCCTTTGACTCCATGTCTTATATCCAGACATGCTGATGCAAGAGATAGGTTATCATAGCCGTGAGCAGTTCCACCCCTGTGCCGTAGCAGGATACAGTCCCCCTTCTGGATGCTTTCACAGGCTGGCATTGAGTGTCTGTGGCTTTTCCAGGCTCACAGTGCAAGCTGCTTGTGGATCTAACATTCTGAGGTCTGGAAGACAATGGTCCTCTTCTCACAGCTCTACTAGGCAGTGCCCCAGTGGGGACTCTATGTAAGGGCTCCAACCCCACATTTCCCTTTCTCACTGCCCTAGCAGAGGTTCTCCATGAAAGCTCCACCCCTGCAGCAAACTTCTGACTGCACCTCCAGACATTTCCACACATCCTCTGAAATCTAAGTAGAGGTTCCCAAACCAATTCTTGACTTCTATGCACCCTCAGGCCTAACACCATGTGTAAGCCACCAAAGCTTGGGGTTTACACCCTTTGAAGTCACAGCCTGAGCTATACCATGACCCCTTTTAGCCATGGCTGGGATACAGGACACCAATTCTTGAGACTGCACAAAGCAGCAAGTATCTAGACCCAACCCATGAAGCCATTTTTTCTTTCTAAGGCTCTAGGCCTGTGATGGGAAGGGATCCTGAGAAGGCCTCTGATATGCTCTGCTGATGTTTTCCTCATTGTCTTGGTGATTAACGTTTGGCTCCTCATTACTTATAAAAATTTCTGCAGCCTGTTTAATTTCTCCTCAGAAAATGGGTTTTTCTCTTCTATCACATTGTCAGTGCAAATTTTCTAACTTTGCTTCCCTTTTAAACATAAGTTCCAGCTCCAAACCATATCTTTGTGAATACATAAAACTAAACGCTTTTAACAGCACCCAATTCACTTCTTAGACATTTCACTGCTTAGAAATTTCTTCTGCCGGCATGTATCATAAAATAATAAAAGCCATTTATGACAAGCCTACAGCCAATATCATACTGAATGGGCAAAAGCTGGAAGAATTCCCTTTGAAATCAGGCACTAGACAAGGATGCCCTCTCTCACCACTCCTATACAATATAGTATTAGAAGTTTTAGGCAGAGCAATCAGGCAAGAAAAAGAAATAAGGAGGAAGTCAAACTGTCTCTATTTGCAGGCGACATGATTGTATATCTAGAAGGCCCCATCGTCTCAGCCCAAAATCTTCTCAAACTGATAAGCAACTTCAACAAAGTTTCAGGATACAAAATCAGTGTGCAGAAATCACAAGTATTCCTATATACCTATAACAGACAAACAGAGAGCTAAATCAAGAGCAAACTTCCATTCACAATTGCTACAAAGAGAATAAAATATCTACGAATACAACAAACAAAGGATGTAAAGGACCTCTTCAAGGAGAATTACAAACCACTGCTCAATGAAATAAGAGAAGACACAGAGGCAAAAACATTCCATGCTCATGGCTAACAACAATTAATATCATGAAAATGGCCACACTGCCCAAAGTAATCTATAGATTCAATGCTATCCCCATCAAGCTACCTATGAGCTTCTTCACAAAACTGGGAAAAAAAAACACTTTAAACTTCATATGGAGTCACAAGAGAGCCTGCATAGCCAAGACAATCCTAAGCAAAAAGAACAAAGCGGGAGGCATCACACTGCCAGACTTCAAACTATACTACAAGGCTACAGTAATCAAGACAGCATGGCAATGGTACCAAAACAGAGACATAGACAAATGGAACAGAACAGAGGCCCTAGAAGCAGCATCACACATCTACAACCAACTGATCTTTGAGAAATCTGACAAAAACAAGCAACATGGAAACGACTCTGTGTTTAATAAATGGTGTTGGGAAACAGGCTAGCAATGTGCAGAAAGCAGAAACTGGACTCCTTCCTGTCATCTTACACTAAAATTAACTCCAGATGGATTAAAGATTTAAACATAAAACCTAACACCATAAAAACACTAGAAGAAAATGTAGGCAAAACCATCCAGGACGTAGGCATAGGCAAGGACTACATGACTAAAACACCAAAAGCAATGGCAACAAAAGCCAAGATTGACAAATGGTATCTAATTAAAATTCAGAGCTTCTGTACAGCAAGAGAAACCATCATTAGAGTGAACCAGCAACCAACAGAATGGGAAAAAATATTTTGCAATCTACCTATCTGACAAAGGGCTAATATCCAAAATCTACAAAGAACTAAAACAGATTTACAAGAAAAAAACAATCGCATTCAAAAGTGGGCAAAGGATATGAACAGATACTTTACAAAAGAAGACATACATGAGGGCAACAAACATATGAAAAAATGCTCATCATCACTGGTCATTAGAGAAATGCAAATCAAAACCACATTGAGATACCATCTCATGCCAGTTAGAATGGCAATTATTAAAAAATCTGGAGACAACAGATGCTGAGGAGGATGCAGAGAAATAGGAACAATTTTACACTGTTGGTGGGAGTGTAAATTAGTTCAACCGTTGTGGAAGACAGTGTGGCGATTTCTCAAGGATCTAGAAATAGAAATTCCATTTGACCCAGCAATCCCATTACTGGGTATATGCCCAAAGAACTATAAATTGTTCTACTATAAAGACATATGAACACGTATGTTCATTGCAGCCCTGTGTACAATAGCAAAGACCTGGAACCAACACAAATGCCCACCAATGATAGACTGGACAAAGAAAATGTGGTACATATACACCATGGAATACTATGTAGCCATAAAAAATGATGAGTTCATGTTCTTTGTAGGGACTTGGATGAATATGAAAACCATCATTCTCAGCAAACTGACACAAGAACAGAAAACCAAAAACCTTATGTTCTCACTCATAGGTGGGTGTTGAACAATGAGAACATGTGGACTCAGGGAGAAAAGCATCATACACCGGGAGCAGTTGGAGGGGAAAGGCGGGGACAGTGGGAGGTGGGGAGGAGAAATGCCAGGTATAGTATGCACCTAAAGTAAAATAAATAAATAAAGACCAAAACCTAAAATGCAACAAAAAAGAAAAAAAAAGAGACAAGACAGGCTCTTATCTCTTTTTCTGCCACATCAGGACACAGTAAGAAAGCAGCTATCTACAAGCCAGGAAGAGGGCTCTCACCAGGAACTGAGCCCTGCTGGACCTTGATATTGGACTTTCCAGGCTTCAGAGCTATGATTTCTGTTGTTGAAGCCACCACCCAGTCTATAGTATTTTCTAATGGCAGCCGACACAGACTAATACAAGGTGTAAGGGACAGTGACATGCTGCTCATTTTCTCTCAAGGGCTCGTGAACTTGCTGTTACCATGGCCTCCGCAGTCCCTCTGTGTTCACTTCTCTTTGCTAAGGGCAAATAACTGCTGAGGTGAACACATTTCATAATTGGAGAATAAAAGGGATGAGGCCCTAAAAAAAAAAAAAAAAAAAAGGAAGAAAGAAAAAGAAATTTCCTCTGCCAGATGCCCAAAATTATCTCTCTCAAGTTCAAAGTTCCACAGGTCTTTGGGAGCTTTGGGCAAAGAAAGGCGAAAAAAAAAAAAAAAAAAAAAGCAAACCAGTCTTTTTGCTAAAACATAACAAGAGTCACCTTTATTCCAGTTCCCAATAAGTTCGTTATCACCATCTGAGACCACCTCAGCCTGAACTTCATTGTCCATATCACTATCAGCATTTTGGTCACAGCCATTTAACAAGTCTCTCGGAAGTTCCAAACTTTCCCTCACCTTCCTGTTTTCTGAGCCCTCCAAACTGTTACAACCTCTACCTGTTATCCAGTTCCAAAAAAAAATGCTTCCATATTTTCAGATCTCTTTACAGCAGCATGCCACTACCCAGTACCAATTTATTGTATTAGTCCATTCTCACGTGGCTATAAGGAACTGCCCAAGACTGGGTAATTTATAAAGGAAAGAGTTTTAATTGACTCACCATTCCTCAGGGCTGGGGAAGCCTCAGGAAACTTACAATCATGGTGGAAGGGGAAGCAAACACATCCTTCTTCACATGATGGCAGGAAGGAAAATTGCAGAGCAAAAGGGGGAAAAGCCCCTTATAAAACAATCAGATCCCATGAGAACTCACTCAGTATTATGAAAATAACATGAGGGTAACTGCCCTCATGACTAAATTAGCTCCCACTGGGTCTCTCCCATGACACTTAGGGATTATGGGAACTACAATTCATGATGAAATTTGGGTGGGGACACAGCCAAATTATATCAACTAGGTTTTAATTTTCAGAAATAGTGAATGTGGTGAGCTTTTTCATATTAATGGCTCTTTCATCATTTATACCTGGTTCAGATAAATTGATCATTTTGCAAAGAAGGATGAGATCTCCAAGTAACTTGAAGATACTGCCATCATTGAGGTTCATGGGTATAGATGCTTTACATATAAGACTACAGTCAAAGTCATTCTCCAGGGCTTTTTATCCAGTTAACCAAAGCCCCTTTTCTTTCCCTGAATAAGAATGCTGTGTGCCCTCATAGGAAATAAAGTTCCTCCCACACCGGTAATCATTTCCTTCATGTTAATTATTTTGGAGGATGTTCTGCTGATATCTTTGCAGTTTTAATTCTTGCATCAGTGACAAAACTCTTCAAACTTATTTGGCCATCTTGGTTGTTGTCCACAAATGCTAGAATTTTCTCCACAATCTCATATACCTTGTAGCCAGGCATAGGAAGGCTTGTTTCCTTAAACAGGTCTTGAAGTTCTTTGTCACTGGCATATCCACTATTGTCAATATCTACTATGCTAAACACTTCGTTTACTTCTTCAAGCTCCTCCCAAGAAATGATAGTAGTAGTACTGTTTCCATCTTTAGACAGGAAAGACCGCCTTCAGATCTTTATACCTCTTTATCTTGTAGTTTGCTAGTTGCTTTCACATTCACTATCTTGATTAATCATCCAACCCACAGCTAAAGAGAGGCTCTCCCTTCTCATGGGGTCAGAAACAGAATCACAGACTTTGACTTCTCATCCACAGTTCCCCTAAGTCTTAATTTTAAGTGATACTATCAGTTTTCCTCCTTTGTGGTGACATGATGGGTATTTTTAGGAGGAGGCTAAGAAAACCCACATTAGCTGCTTACAACTAGGCATCATTTTAAACTGGAGTGCACAACAATGAATAAGCTTAAATAAATCCAGTTGTGTGAAGGTTCTTAAGACACTGAATTGTAATTTACCTTTTTTCTGTTCTCTGGTAGCCTATCAGTTCTTCTGGGACAGAAAACCTTTTTTTTTTTTTTAAATTTATATTTGGGTCTTCAGCATCTGGCATAGTGCTTGATATCAGTCAAAGCAAACACCTGTGTTCAAGATGTAACGAAAATTTAGAAGTGTAAAGAACTGAACAGTAAGAGAAACAAAATTTTTTAAAGGAGGGATCATAGGAAAAGAATTTTGAGAAAAACTGTATCTTACAATGAAACATATCTGCAAATTAGGACAATTTTGACAATACGTTGATTTCTGAATATGGGTTAATTATAAGTTACAAGTATTCTATAATATATGAATATATGCATGTATGGCATGTATAACATATTATATATTTTAGATGGAAAAGTTATTTGTTTGAAATACAATACAATGAGCACCTGTATAACCTTCATCTAGATAAAGGCCCTTTATAGTTATTTTTCCCCTCTCCAGGATTCAATCAAGGTTTTATGCATATCATTTGGTATTCACATCCTCTTAGCCTTTGATGGAAAAGTAGCGCACACACACACACACACACACACACGAACACACACACTTTCTTTTTTGTTCTTTGTGACAGTGGCATTTTTGAAAAGTCCAGGTAATTTGTCTTACATCTCAATCTTGATTTCCCTATAGCAGACAAATCCTCCCATTTAGATGCAGGTTATGTGTGTTAGGCAAAAATACTACTTAGGTAAATTTGTATTTCTCAGAAGATGTACTGTCACCAGAAGTACATAATGTCAGTTCATTCCAAAATTAACGATGCTAAATTTCATGACTCAGTTAAGGTAGTGTCATCAAATCACTCCAGTAAAGGTACTGTTTCCTCTTTGTAATTAAATATCCTGTAGAGTGTTGTTTTGAGATTGTTTTAACCCAATGAATTGTGTCCATTGATAAATCTTCCTTGAATTAATTATTACATATGTGTCACAAAATAATGATTTTCTAATTATATCACACACTCTCCATGTATTAGCTGACATCCTCTGTAAAGAAGGGCTTCCCCCTCCACATACAGACCTTTATTTTATAACTGTGTAATCACAAATTCTATTTATGTCTTCTACATATTTTAATCCATTACCATTATTATGGTTTTGATGCTCATATTATCTCACATTTAGCCAATGAGAGCTCCTCCAAACTGGCTCCTGAGTCATTTTGATGTACTTCTCTTATTCGCTCAACACATATTTGCTTTCTGACTCAACAACATATGATAGTTTCTCCTTTTACTTTCCCTTCTCCAGACCTGTGAACAGCCTTTACTCTCAGGAATCTGCTGCCTTTTACTAAGGATGGTACTTAGATCCCACAGCCCATTGAGTTATTGTACTGAGTCATGGCCTAAATACTTCTCTAACCCATGTCTACTACCTCCTCCCTATTCCATAGCAATAATCCTTGGTTAGTCTTAAGGCAACCTGACTTCCTTTCAACCACTTCCTTACACTGCAATCAGAGTGGTTTTTCCAAATGCAAATTTGTTCCTATAATACCAAGTTCTAAGGTATGCATGTGCGTGCATGAATTCATACAGTTCATAACACATTTGAAACAATTCAGTAGTTGCCCTTTGGGTTGTAGAATGAACATCAAAAAGATTAGAACAACCAAAAAGCTTGTAGAGATATGGCCTGTCCTTTCCCCACACCTTAGCTGTATTTGACCACTTTTTCTCAGCATTCAGGACTTTATTAGTATTGGCCTCTTTTCCAAACATATCATGCTTTCTCCCATCACAGGCTATTACGTGTTCTGCTGTCTAAAATGGTCTCCTCTCACCTGGTATGTCAGATACCTAACATATTGGTTTAGTGCCTCAGCTCTCACCCCATGCATAGCTGGACTGTGCTTTCCATTTGGGTTTGACTCACTCTGCACTCACAGCTTCTTGCCCCTAACACTCTGTGCCTTTACTTTCTGCCCAGGGCTTCTTGGATTCAGGGCAAGAACAGGAATACGCTTCACATATAAGCATGTGGTGGGGAGTTAACTCTCCCAAGAGCACCCATTAGTCATGAGCACAGCCCATGGCAAATGACACAAATCAGGCCCCTTTTTTCTCCTGAGCCATTTTATCAGCACATCACATCATCTCTCAACTCATCTCTTTGTTTCTGCCACACTAGAGCACTCTGTACACCAGAGGTCACACAAATCCTGCGTTCTCCTGTTCATTCTCTCACTTTTACATTTTACATATTAATCAGAGCTCAGCTTTAATGCCACCTGCCTCACTGAAGTCTTCCCTGTTACCTCCAGTGAAAATTAATCACTCATTTCTTTACAAACATGACACAACTTCATTATTTCTATTCAAATATTATTCCATCCAACTTTCTTTTATATCAAGATATCTCGATAGGCTGCTAAATCTCTAAGGTAAGAAAACTGTTATAAGCTGCAACATGTACTCCCAAAAATTCACATTGAAGTCCCAACCCCCAGATCTCAGAATGTGACTATTTGGAGACAGAGTTTTGCCAAAGTAATTAAGGTAAAATGAGATTTTGAGGGTGGGCCCTAAACCCAAATGACTAATGTCTTTATAAGAAGAGCAATTTTAGACAAAGATGTGTACAGAGGGAAGATGATGTGAAAACAAGGCAGAAGACAGCCATCTGCAAACCAAGGAGAGAGGCCTAGAACAGATCCTTCCCTCACAGCCCTCAGAAGAAACCAATCCTGCCAATACCTTAATCTTAGATTTCTAGCCTTCAGAACCATCAGAAAATAACTTTCTGTTGTTTAAGTTACCCAGTCTGTTGTACTTTGTTATGGCAGTCCTAGCAATCAAACACACTCCCTGTTTTCCTTCTCAGCTCACTAACATCCAGCACAGTGAAAACATGTGGCAGACTTGCAGTACATGTTTTCTCATGTTAACCGAATTAATCACCATACTATAATGTATGCCTTTCCAATTAGTATGTAAAAACAGGCTTTAGAGTCAAAAATGAGTTCAAATTCTAACATCTTACTAGTTCAGTGACAATGGGAAACAAAGCAAATCTTAAAGATGGGAATAATCACCATCTAACTCATGGGAGTATTTTGATAATTATATGAGGCACCATATGGAGGTATTCAACACAGCACCTAAAAGGGATAAGTGCACAATAAGTATTAACTACCATTGCTGCCATAATTATTATATAATATGTGTAATAAAAATAAGGTGTGTCAAAACCACACAACTACATGAAAACTGAACAACCTGCTCCTGGATGACTGCTGGGTAAATAACAAAATTAAGACAGAAACAAATAACTTCTTTGAAACCAGTAAGAACAAAGACACAACATATCAGAATCTCTGAGACACAGCTAAAGCAGTGTTTGAAGGAAAATTTGTAGCACTAAATGCCCACCGGAAAAAGTGGGAAAGATCTAAAATTGACACCTTAACATCACAATTAAAAGAACTAGAGAAGGAAGAGCAAACAAATTCAAAAGCTAGCAGAAGACAAGAAATAACTAAGATCAGAGCAGAACTGAAGGAGACAGAGACACAAAAAACCCTTCAAAAAATCAATGAATCCAGAAGCTGGTTTTATGAAAAGATCAACAAAAGAGATAGCTTGCCAGACAAAGAAGAGAAAAGAATCAATTAGATACAATTTAAAAAATGATAAAGAGGATGTCATCACCAATACCACAGAAATACAAAATAGCATCAGAGAATACTATAAACACTTATACGCACATAGACCAGAACATCTAGAAGAAATGGATAAATTCCTGGACCCTCCCAAGACTGAAACAGGAATAAGTCAAATCTCTGAGTAGACCAATAACAAATTTTGAAATTGAGGCAGTAATTAATAGCCTACCAACCAAAACAAACCCAGGACCAGATGGATTCACAGCTGAATTCTATCAGAAGTACAAAGAGGAGCTACTACCATTCCTAACAATAGAAGAAGAAGGAATCCTCCCTAACTCATTTTATGAGGCTAGCATCATCCTTATACCAAAACATGGCACAGATACAACAAAAAAAAAGAAAATTTCAGGCCAATATCCCTGATGAACACTGATGAAAAAATTCTAAAAAAAAATCCTGGCAAACTGTATCCAGCAGCACATCAAAAAGGTTATCCACCATGATCAAGTCAGTTTTATCCCTGAGATGCAAGGCTGCTTCAATATACACAAATCAGTCAACATAATCCATCATATAATCAGAACCAATGACAAAAAACCACGATTATCTCAACAGATGCAGAAAAGGCCTTCAAAAAAATTCAAAAATCTTAACGCTAAAAACTCTCAATAAACTAGGTGCTGATGGAATGAATCTCAAAATAAAAATAGCTATTTATGAAGAGCTATTTATGAAAAACGAACAGCCAATATAATACTGAATGGGCAAAAGGTGGAAGCATTTCCTTGAAAACTGGCACAAAACAAGAAAGCCCTCTCTCACTACTCCTATTCAACACAGTATTGGATGTTCTGGCCACAGCAATCAGGCAAGAGAAAGAAAGAGGATTCAAATAGGAAGACATAAGGTCAAATTATCTCTGCAGATGACATCATTGTACATTTTGAAATCCAATCATCTCAGCCCAAAATCTCCTTAAGCAGAAAAGCAACTTCAGCAAAGTCTCAGGATACAAAAATCAACGTGCAAAAATCACAAGCATTCCTATACACCAATAATAGGCTTAAAGAGAGCCAAATCATGAGTGAACTCCCATTCACAATCACTACAAAGAGAATTAAATACCCAGGAATACAACTTACAAGGGGTGTGAAGGACCTCTTGAAGTAGCACTACAAACCACTGCTCAAGGAAATAAGAGAGTACACAAGCAAATGGAAAAACATTTCATGCTCATGATTAGGAAGAATCAGTATCGTGAAGATGGCCATAATGCCCAAAGTAATTTATAGATTCAATGAAGAAAGTCAAGCTACCATTGACTTTCTTCACAGAATTTTAAACAAACTACTTTAAATTTCATATGGAACCAAAAAATAGCTCAAATAGTCAAGACAATCCTAAGCAAAAAGAACAAAGCTGGAGGCATCCCACTACCTGACTCCAAACTATTATACTACAAGGCTACAGTAACCAAAACAGCATGGTACTGGTACCAAAACAGATATCTAAACCAATGAAACAGAACAGGGATTAGAAATAATGCCACACATATACAACCATTTGATCTTTGACAAACCAGACAAAAACAAGCAATGGGGAAAGAATTCCCTATTTTAATAAATGGTGTTGGGAAAACTGGCTAGCCATATACAGAAAATTGAAACTGAACCCCTTCCTGACACCTTATATAAAAATTCACTCAAGATGGATTAAATACTTAAATGTAAGACCTAAAACCATAAAGACTCTATAAGAAAACCTAGGCAATACCATTCAAGACACAGGCATGGGCAAAGACTTCATGACTAAAATACCAAAAGCAATGACACCAAAAGCCAAAATTGACAAATGGGATCTAATTTAAAGAGCTTTTGCACAGCAAAAGAAACTATTATCAGAGTGAACAGGCAACCTATACAATGGGAGAAAATTTTTGCAATCTATCCATCTAAGAAAGGACTAAAATCCAGGATCTACAAAAAACTTAAATTTACAAGAAAAGAAACAACACCTTCAAAAACTAGACAAAGGATATGAGCAGACATTTTTAAAAAGAAGATATTTATGCAGCCAACAAACATATGAACAAAAGCTCATCATCACTGATCATTAGACAAATGCAAATCAAAACCACAATGAGATACCGTCTCATGCCAGTTAGAATGACAATCATTAAAAAGTCAGGAAACAACAGATGACAGAGAAGATGTAAAGAAATAGAAATGCTTTTATACTGTTGGTGGGAATGTAAATTAGTTAAGCCATTGTGGAAGACAATGTGGCAATTCCTCAAGGATCTAGAACCAGAAATACCATTTGACCCTGCAATCCCATTACTGGCTATACACCCAAAGGAATGGAAGTCATACTATTATAAAGACACATGCACACATATGTTTATGGTATCACTGTTCACAATAGCAAAGACTTGGAACCAACCCAAATGCCCATCAAAGACAGACTGGATAAAGAAAATGTAATATATATACGTTGGATCCTGTGCAGCTATAAAAAAGAATGAGTTCATGTCCTTTGCAGGGACATGGATGAAGCTGGAAACCATCATTCTCAGCAAACTAACACAGGAACAGAAAACCAAACACCACATGTTCTCACTCATAAGTGGCTGTTGAATAATAAAAACACATGGGCACAGGGAGGGGAATCTCACACATTGGGGCCTGTCAGGGAGTGGGGGGCTAGGGGA
Source organism: Sapajus apella (assembly GCF_009761245.1). Lineage (NCBI taxonomy): Eukaryota > Metazoa > Chordata > Mammalia > Primates > Cebidae > Sapajus > Sapajus apella. The sequence continues at coordinate 531,254 of NW_022436974.1, read as the reverse complement.
GCGATAGAATTATGAGAAATAACTAATGTAGATGATGGGTTGATAGGTGCAACAAACCACCATGATATGTGTATACCTATGTAACAAACCTCCATGTTCTGCACATGTATCCCACAACTTAAAGCATAATAAAGTGTGTGTGTGTATACATATATATATATATATATATATATATACACGTGTGTGTGTGTGTGTGTGTATGGTATGTCAGGGTGGAGAAATATATAGAAGTATATTTTGGTGATCCAGTCTACAATAATTTACCATGTATTGCACATTTTCTTCATCTTAGTTAAAAGTGAACTAGAAAGCACAGTAAGTTCTTCAAAAGAAGAATGTAATTGTTCACTGTGTACTAAAATGCTTTATGGAAATACTCCTGCCTTTTGGCTCTTACAATGAAGATTCATTACCAAAAGACATGTCTACAGGCTGAGGTAAGCCCAAATCCCCAGGTAATCTCCCAAAATGACAGGCTACTACGTTTCAGCTTCTGAAAAATGTCATCCATGAATAGTGCCCCTGAAAGACAAACTAGCCTAGATGACTGTGGGAATTCAGTCAGGGTGGCAGCAAAAGTATTAAGGGCAAAAAAAAATAGAGAAAGTTATAGAATACAGTCTAAACTCTTTTGGAAGGCCTAAGGGTTTTTTCTATAGTTCTTGGCTGAAAGCAGCCAGAGTCTGTTTGCAGGAGCCAGAGAGATTAGGGCACAAATACAAAAGAATGTGAGTAGGTTACCTAGCTAGCTTGTTTATTCATGTGGTTTTAAAACTAACATTTGAGCCAGATGGCCTTCTTGGCGTGAGGTCAACCAGGGAGACTACCCTCTAACGGTATTTGTTTTGGGCATCAAAACCTGTCCTTTAATTTTCAGCCTCTAGTGGTGTTAATTCAAGCCTTTGTCAATTAATCTCTACTAAATAAATTCGAGTCTCACTGGCTGGTAGGGGCCAGCAGTCACAACTGTTTACAGCCATCTCCAGGGACTCTGTAAGCCACCTAGTCACTCAGTCAAACTGACAAAGCATAATATCTGTGTCAGCGTACTTTATTCATCCGTCACTGATTCAGGGTCTGCAAGACAGACCCCAGAGGAAGTGACCCCAAAAGATGACATTCTTAATGAGGCAGGGCTGAATTAGGAAAAAGTAAATCTAAGCACCTGAACAATATTGTTACTGGTTACTCCCTGCTAGAAAATAGTATTCTCACACCTGGGTCACTTTAGAGCTTGAGTGCAAAATTTTACAGAGAATAAAAGCAATGAAATATGTGGATTAGGGTAAGAAAATTCAATCCAGAAGATGGTACTGTGAGATGTTATTTTAATTAAACATACACAGCAAATTAGGGCCCCGGGTCTCTAGGATATAAGAAAAATGTTGGCTATTTCAGGTCACAGGTAAAATCACCAAATCTTACTTTGCTTACTTTAAGCAAAGAAACAACAGAGAGAAGCAGAGGGATGAGGAAGGGCCAACTGTAATTTGAGGTAATCGGGGTGAGACTCACTGGCTTCAGCCGTCTCCTGAGACAAGCTGGGACTGACATTTCAAATTTAAGGAGCACAATATGATTCTGCCATCTTGGTTTCAGAGAGCAGACATTGCCAACTGGTTATCTCTTTTCCTTTATCCTCTAAGGAGGGAGTGTGATGTTTCTGTGTCCCTATGGCCAAGTTTTCTTATAACTAGTCATGAAAATACTCTAAATTCCCTTAGAGTCATATTAAGTGGCATGCCGCTCTCACAACATCCCTAGAGGGCCTGCTCCACCTGAAATACTGCAAACCAAACCTATTCTGACTCCTGGAAACAAGACATCTCCCCATCTCCAGTCACTCTTCCAGTGTCAGCAGCCCACAGGTACCAAATCTGCAGAGGATCCCAAAACAAGGACATACCTGAATGCCTAAATCCTCTACCCCACTCAGAAGATAAAGTCCCAACACCTGTGAGCATGCCATATCCAAAAATACTTTACTCTCAGGATTGCTAGAGCCTATCCCCAAATGACCCCCCATGATTACTACCTTCAACTAAAATAACTCCTTCACCCATCACTGTAATCCATGAGCCATTTTCCCCTAGACGAAGTGTCATTACCTCTTCCTCTGTATTTCCAATCATGTTACCCCTCTGAAATTTAGATTAGTAAAAATAATGAGAGACCTCCTCAGGAATCTTTCTATGGGTGAATTTACTGCTTTCTACTCATTGCATTCAGAGAATAGTACTCTGTGATTAAAAATATGAAATATGGCTTATGTTTTAAAAATAAACACAGTTTTACATTTGCATTAATGCTCCCTGATAAAGATGTGTGTGCCTTTTCTTTTAATAATTCCATGTCCTATGACTGATTTCTGAGAAAATGTTGTATTACAGATACCAGTGGGTTGCAGGCCTGCTGATGATATCAGAGTATAAACCAGTCAAACTCCTTCCTGTTAAACTTTAGGCAACTGCAATACCCTCCACTGAGGATGATGAAAGAAAAGCATTTTTCTAGAGAAGAAATAACCATTTACGGGAATGTTTGAATTGCTGTTCAGTAAACACAGACACTTGAAAAGAGTGAACCATAAACTGAAAAGCCTGAGAATGAGGGAGTGGGTGGCAGGACAGCAAGCAGCACAAGGTTTTCCTGACCTAAGAGTAGACAGTTTGTACAGGTTGTGTCTATTATCATAAATATTTCCACAATCCACTGAGGCAATGGTCTTTTTTCTGAAAATCAACACTGATGCATAGCTATTTAATGCCTCCATTTGTAATGGCTAATTATGCATATAATTGATGGTATTTCCTTTGATCATCATTTAAAAATCATTTACTAAATTAAAAATTAAATTCATCAGTTACAGCAAATACCTTTGCTCTTCTGCTTTTCATTCCCACAGCCCATCTCTGATCCCAGCTACAGTAGGAGTGGACCGATATATGCAAAATGCAACATCCCATCTTAAGCATGTGCATTTTTGCCTCTGCTTCTCTACATTAAGGCCTTTCCAACGCCAAGGAACTTGCTCAGTCCTGCAAAGGCACAGTCTAGGAGCATAGGGAGTTAAAGGTGCAGACACACTCCATCAGCAGGGATAGGAACTAGCAGATAAATGCCCCAACCTCCAGTCCTTCAAACAGTCCTAATAGGCATTCTGTGTGCTTCTCAGGGAGTCTTGCAAATCTGCGCCACCAGAGCTGCAACTCTAATGACCCATCCTAATACTGGCTCCTTCTCTTTCCCTAGCTCATTCTAAGCTTTTTCACTACCGGTTCCTGGGTTCCCCTGCTAATGAAAGTACCTGCTCCCAGCTTCCCAACTTCTAATCCTATGCTCTGCTTTCAGCAAAGCTCAAACAAAGACATGAAATATCTTAAAATCTAGAGATATTTAGACAGCAGAAAACTGAAATCAAAAAAAGAATCCAGAAGCAGAAATCTGGACATGAAGGAAGTAAAAGAGACTTGAGAAAACACTATCTATTTAGTGCTTACTAAGTGCCCCACGTGTTCCAACTACAAGAGACACTGCTCCAGGAAGTGACTAGTAAAAAGATTCATTTACTGAGTTAATTTTTGTAAAGCACTTAGGACTATGCCTTATACTTATTAAGTGCTACATATCTACTAAATAAATAGAAAATAAACATATTAAATCCTAGGTGTCTACTGGGTATATCCCAAAGTTTTGTTTTTTGTTTTTTGTTTTTTGTTTTTGAGACGGAGTTTCGCTCTTGTTACCCAGGCTGGAGTGCAATGGCGCGATCTCGGCTCACCGCAACCTCCGCCTCCTGGGTTCAAGCAATTCTCCTGTCTCAGCCTCCAGAGTAGCTGGGATTACAGGCGCGCGCCACCATGCCCAGCTAATTTTTGTATTTTCAGTAGAAACGGGGTTTCACCTTGTTGACCAGGATGGTCTCGATTTCTTGACCTCGTGATCCACCCGCCTTGGCCTCCCAAAGTGCTGGGATTACAGGCATGAGCCACCGCGCCCATCCCCAAAGTTTAAACCCTCTCAGCTTTTCAACAAACTCTGATATTTTTTAAATTAAACTTTTTATTTTTAGATAATTACAGATTCAATGAGGAGGTCGGTTAATGGGTACTAACACAGCTAGAAGGATTAGGTTCTAGAGTCTGATAACAGACTACAGTTAACAATTTATGGTACATTGCAAAATAGCTGAAAATGTTCCCAACACAAAGAGATGATGTCTTTGAGGTGATGGATATCATGTACGCATGTATCAAAATATCACCTGTACCCTATACATATGTATAATTATGTATCAGTTGTATGCATGTATGAAAATATCACCTGTACCCTACACATATGTATAATTATGTATCAATAAATAAAAGAAATAATAACAGTTCCCATGTACCCTTTACCTAATATGTTTACATCACCGAAGTAGCTTAACTTTAATTCTACTGCTAATCAAGATCACTCAAATCAAATTCCCTGCTACATTTTTTTTTGGAGGGTGGGGGCTGAAATCTATAATCTAATGCTTTTTTAATGGAGGCAAAATTCACATAACATAAAATTAACCATTTAATGCTCATCAGTGATAGACGGGATGAAGAAAATGTGGTACCTATACACCATGAAATACTGTACTGCCATGGAAAGGAACAAGATCATGTCTTTGCAGGGACATGGATGGAGTTGGAAGCTGTTATTCTCAGCAAATTAAAGCAGGAACAGAAAATCAAACACCACATATTCTCACTTATAAGTGGGAGCTGAACAATGAGAACACATGGACACATGGTGGGGAACTACACATAATGGGGCCTGTTGAGAGGGAGCCAGAAGAGGGAGGGAGAGCATCAGAAAGAATACCTAATGGATTCTGGGCTTAATACCTAGGTGATGGGTTGATCTCTGCAGCAAACCACCACGGCACAGTTTTACCTATGTAACCATCTTGCACATGTAGCTTAGAACTTAAAAAGTTGAAGAAAAAAATGTTAGCCACTTAAAAGTACAGTTTCTGGTAATTTCATCTGTGAAGAGATCATACATTCTTGTTTCTTTGCATACTTCAAAATTTTTGCTGAAAACTGGACATATTTAATATGGTAACTCTAAAAGTAAGATTCTTCCCTCTCATTGTTTATTATTCTGTTTCAGCTTGCTGTGGATTGTAGTGGTTTGCTTTTCTAAACTATTTTTGTAAAGTCTGCATTTTTTTAGTGTATCCTCTGAGTTCTTTGTTCCTTTAGCTTGTGGTTGGCTAGTGTTGACAGACATTGCCTTCAATGCCTAGAGCCAAGAAAAGAAAAAACAAACTTTCCCAGTCTTTGCAGATTGGCTTGGGATTCAGGAGCTCTTTTTTTTTTTTTTTTTTTTTTTTTTTATAAATTATACTTAAGCTCTGGGGTACATGTGCAGATACTGCAGGATTGTCACATAGGTATACACATGCCATGGTGGTTTGCTGCCTCCATCCCCCCAACACCTACATTATGTATTTCTCCTAATGTTATCCCTTCCCAGTGGTCAGTGGATCTACCATTCTGGGCCTGGAGGACAGTGGCCTTCTCACAGATCCACTAGGCAGTACCCCAGTGGGGACTCTTGTGTGGGGGCTTCAATTCCACATTTCCCTTCTGCACTGCCCTAGTAGAGGTTCATCACGAGGGCCCTCTGTAGCAAACTTCTGCCTCCTCATCCAGACGTTTCCATACATCCTCTGAAATCCAGGTGGAGGTTCCCAAACCTCAATTCTTGACTTCTGTGCACCTGCAGACTCAACATCACATGGAAGCTGCCAAGGCTTGGGGCTTGCACTCTCTGAAGCCATTGCTTGAGCTATACCTTGGCCTCTTTCAGCCATGGCTAGAGTGGCTGGGATGTTGGACACCAAGTCCCTAGGCTGCACATAGTAGGAGGCCCTGGGCCCGGCCCACAAAACCATTTTTTCCTCATAGACCTCCAGGCCTGTGATAGGACATGCCCTAGAGACATTTTCCCCATTGACTTGGGGTTTAACATTCAGCTCCGCATTAGTTATGCAAATTTCTGCAGGAGGCTTGAATTTCTCCTCAGAAGATGGGATTTTTTTTTCTATTACATTGTCAGGCTGCAAATTTTATGAACTTTTATGCTCAGTTTCTCTTTTAAAACTAAATGTCTTTAATATCACCCAAGTCACCTCTTGAATACTTTGTTGCTTAGAAATTTCTTCTGCCAGGTAATATAAATCCTCTTCCTCAAGTTCAAAGTTTCACAAATCTCTAGGACAGGGGCAAAATACCACCAGTCTCTTTGCTAAAACATAGCAAGAGTCACCTTTGCTCCAGTTCCTAACAAGTTCCTCATCTTGATCTGAGACAACCTCAGCCTGACTGAATTTCATTGTCTTTATCATTATCAGCATTTTGGTCAAAGCCAGTCAACAAGTCTCTAGGAAGTCACAAACTTTCCCACATTTTTCTATCATCTTCTGAGTCCTTCAAACTGTTTCAACCTCTACCTGTTACCTATTTCCAAAGTTGCTTCCACATTTTCAGACATATATTCAGCAGCGCCCCACTCTACTGGTACCAATTTAATGTATTAGTCTGTTTTCATGCTGCTAATAAAGACATATTGGAGACTGGGTAATTTATAAAGGATCGAGATTTAATGGACTCAGTTCCACATGGCTGGGGAGGCCTCGCAGTCATTATGGAAGGCAAAGAGCAGCAAAGTCACATCTTACGTGGATGACAGCAGGCAATAGAAAAGAACTTTCGAAGGGAAACTCCGCTTTATAAAACCATCAGACCTTGTGAGACTTATTCACTATAACAAGAACAGCCATGGGAAAGACCTACCCCCATGATTCAATTACCTCTCACCAATCCCTCCCATGACATGTGGGAATTATAAGAGCTCCAATTCAAGATGAATCTGGGTGGGGACACAGCCAAACCATATCAACTAGTATCCAGAATTTACAAGGACCTCAAATCAACAAGAAAAAAACAATCACATCAAAAGTGGGCAAGTTATAAAAATAGACATTTCTCAAAAGGTATACAAATGGCAAGAATCATATGGAAAAAATATAATTATCAAGGAAATGCAGATAAAAACCATAATGAGATACCTTACTCCTGCAAGAATGGTGATTATTAAAAAGTCAAATCAATAGATGTCACTCTCTTAGGGTAAAGAAGTGGCTATGCAAAGGGCATTCCTTGAAAGCATCGTAAGGCAAATGAACAACTGCTGCCTAGGCAAGAAATTACAGTTGAGACAACACCCTGTGATGAAAAGCCAGAGGGAGAGTTTCTTCAGTAAAGTAGGGAATTGAAGAGTATCTACCTATACTGGAAAATTTAGAATGCCACATGTATGCCCAGGCCAGGATGCATGTCAGAAAAGACAAGAGAAGACCCAGAGTTTCCACCTTTGGCTTATCTTTAGGCCCAGAACAAGCACAAAGTTCAGGTTAACACAGAGTCGTAAATAGCTAAGTGTTGAAAGAGCTCCTTGACTTTCACCAAGATGGCCAAATAGGAACAGCTCCGGAGTACAGTTCCCAGCGAGAGCGACACAGAAGGTGATCTCCAGGTTTCCAACCAAGGTACCAGGTTCACCTTAATGGGACTGGTTGGACAGTGGGTGTAGTCCATGGAGGGTAAACTGAGGCAAGGTGAGGCGCTGCCTCACCCAGGAAGTGCAACAGGCCAGAGAGCCCTCCCTCCTACCCAATGGAGGCCACTGGGGACTTTTTCAGCCACTTAGGAGCTCTGGTTGGGATGCTGTGCTTCCCACATGGTCTTTACAGCCCACAGACCAGGAGATGCCCACCTGCCGACAGGTGCTGAAGGTTTCCAATGCAAACCTGGGTGGCCAATTTAGCTGGTGCCATGGGTTCCCAGCCCAAATCTGAGCAGCCATTTTGACTGGTGCTTGGAGCGCCTATGAGACAGAGTTGCTCATACACCTAAGAGAAAGGAGACTGAATGCGGGGAGCCAGGTGATCTGGCTTGGGGGGTCCCACTCCCACAGAGACCAGCAAGCTGAATCCCACCAGCTAGGGATCTCACAGCCAGTACAGCAGTTTGAGCTCGACCCAGGATAATCCAGTTCAGTAGGAGGAAGGGTGTCCACCATTACCGAGGCAGCTCTAACCTTACCTGTGTAAACAAAAGCACAAAGAAGTTTACACTGAAGCTTGGGGGAGCCTGCGGCAGCTCAGCAGCATCTCTGCAGGCAGACTGTGACTAGACTCCCTCCTCGCTGGGCAGGGCATCTCTGAAAAATGGCAGGAGCCTTCTCTGAGCTAAAGGAACATGTAACCCAATGCAAAGAAACTAAGAACCTTGAAAAAGGTTAGACGAAATGCTAACTAGAATAACCAGCTTAGAGAAGAACATAAACAACTTGATGGAGCTGAAACACAGCACAAGAACTTTGCTGTCTGTTTACTCTGATAATTATTGCTTTTGCCGTGCAGAAGATTTTCAATTTAATTAGTTCTTCTGTATTTATTTTTTGTTTTGTTGCATTTTTGCTTTGGGGATTTTAAACATGAATTCTTTGCCTAGGTCAAAGTCCAAAGTTATCTTCTGAATTTTTATGGTTTCCATCCTTAGATTTAAGTCTTTGATTGTTCTTGAGTTGATTTTTGTATAAGAGATAGGAATCAGTTTTATTCTACACGTGGCTAGTTTTCCCAGCACTATTTATTAATGGGTACCTTTTGCCCAACTTATGTTTCTGTATGCTCTGTCAAAGAACAGCTGGCTGTATGTATTTCACTTTATTTCTGGGTTCTCTATTCTATTCCATTGGTCTATGTGCATACTTTTGTACCAGTACCATGCTGTTTTGGTAACTATAGCCTTGTAGTATAATTTGAAGTCTGGTAATGTGATGCCTCCAGGTTTGTTCTTTTTACTTAGGATTGCTTTGGCTGTTCAGGCTCTTTTTGATTACATATAATTTTTAGAATTGTTTTTTCTAATTCTAAAAATGTGTGAAAAATGATGTTGGTATTTTGATTGGAATTGCACTGAATATGTAGATTGCTTTGGAAGGTATGGTCATTTTCACAATATTTATTCTTCTAATCCATGAGCATAGGATGTGTTCCCATTTGGTTGTATCTTCTATGATTTCTTTCACCAGTGTTTTATAGTTCTCCTTATAGAGATTGTTAACCTTCTTGGTTAGGTATGTTCCCAGGATTTTTTTTTTTTTTTGGCAGTTGTTATAAAAGGGATTGAGTTCTTTATTTGATTCTCAGCTTGATAGATGTTGGTGTATAGCAGTCCTACTGATTTGTGTACACTGATTTTGTAAGCTGAGACTACTGAATTGGTTTATCAAATCTAGGAGTTTTTGGAGGCATCTTTGGGATTTTCTAGGTATATGATCATATCATCAGCAAACAGCAACAGTTCAATTTCCTCTTTTTTAATTTGGACAATTTTATTTCTTCTTCTTGTCTGATTGCTCTGGAGAGGACTTCCAGTATTCTGTCGAATAGAAGTGGTGAAAGTGGTGATCCTTGTCTTGTTCCAGTTCTCAGGTGAAACGCTTTCAACTTTTCCCAATTCAGCATGATATTGGCTGTGGGTTTCTCATATGTGGCTTTTGTTATTTTGAGGTAAGCTCTATCTGTTTCTAGTTTGTTGAGGGTTTTTATAATAAAGGAAGACAAATTTTATTAAATGCTTTTTCTGCATCTATGGAGATGATCATATGGTTTTTTTTTTTATTCTGTTTATGTGATATATCACATTTATTGACTTGCATATGCTAAACCATCCCTGCATCCCTAGGATGAAACCCACTTGATCATAGTATATTATCTTTGTGATACACTGTTGGATTAGATTAGCTAGTATTTTGTTGAGGATTTCTGCTTCTGTTTTCATCAGGGATATTGGTCTGTACTTTTCTTTGTTGCATCTATTCCTGGTTTTGGTATTATGGTGATAGTGGCTTCGCAGAATAATTTACAAAGAATTCCCTCTTTTTCAGTCTTCTGGAATGGCCTCAGTAGGACTAATATTAATTCTTCCTTGAATGTCTGGTAGAATTTAGCTCTGAGTCCAACAGACTCTGGACTTTTTGTTATTGTTGGCATTTTTTTAAATTACTGATTCAATCTTACTGCTTGTTACTGGTCTGTTCAGGGTTTCTATTTCTTCCTGATTTAACCTAAGAGGGGTGTATGTTTCCAGGAATTTATCCATTTCCTCCAGGTTTTCTAGTTCGTGTATAATATATACAGGTGTTCATAGTAGTCTTGAATGAACTTTTGTATTTCTGTGGTTGTCGGTTATAATGTCTCGAGTTTCATTTTTTAATGAGCTTATTTGTATCTTCTCTCTTCTTTTCTTGGTTAATCTAGCTAATGGCCTGTCAGTTTTGTTTATCTTTTTAAATAACTACTTTTTTGTTTCATTAATCTTTGTATTACCTTTTTGTTTGTTTATATGAATTCTATTTAGTTATGCTCTAATCTTTATTTATTTCCTTCTTCTACTTTTGGGTTTAGTTTGTTCTTGTTTCCCTAGGTGTAATATTAGCTTGTCAATTTGTCATCTTTCACATTTTTTTTTAACTTTTAAGTTCAGGGGTACAAGTGCAGGTTTGTTACATAAGCACACTTGTGTCATGGGGGTTTGTTGTACAGATTATTTCATCACCCAGGTATTAAGCTTAGTACCAGTTAGATGTTTTTCTTGATCCTCTCCCTTCTCCCACACTCCATTCTCCAAAAGTTCCCAGTGGGTGTTGTTTGCCCCAATGTGTCCATGTATTCTCACCATTTAGCTCCCACTTAAAAGTGAAAGCATGAGGTATTTAGTTTTATGTTCTTGTGTTACTTTGCTAAGGATAACGGCCTTCATCTCCATCCACATCCCTGCAAAGGATATCTCTTTCCTTTTTTGGCTAAATAGTATTCCATGGTGTAAATGTACCACATTTTCTTTATCCAGTCTACCATTGATGGGCATTTGAATTGATTCCTTGTCTTTGCTATTGTAAATAATGCTGCAGTGAACACACACATGCATGTGTTTGTAATAGAATGATTTATATTCCTTTGGGTATATACTTAGTAATGGGATTGCTGGGTTGAACAGTATTTCCAGTTCTAGTTCCTTGAAGAACTGCCACACTGTCTTCCTCAATGATTGAACTAATTTGCATTCCCATCAACAGTGTAAAAGCATTCCTATTTCTCCACAGCCTCACTAGCACCTGTTGCTTCTTAACTTTTTAATAATCACCATTCTGACTGGCATGAGATGGTGTTGTGGTTTTGATTTGCATTTCTGTAATGATCAGTGATGCTGTGCATTTTTTTCATGTGATTGTTGGCTGCATACATGTTTTCTTTTGAAAAATATCTATTCTTGTCCTTTGCCTACTTTTTAATGGTTTTTTTTTTCTAAGTTTGTTTAAGTTCCTTATAGTTGCCGGACACTAGATCTTCACTGGATGCATAGTTTGCCAAAATTCTCTTTCATTCTGTACATTGTCTGTTTACTTCTACTGATGGTTTCTTTTGCTGTGCAGAGCTCTTTAATTAGATTCCATCTGTCAATTTTTGCTTTTTTGGCAACGCTTTTGGTGTCTCCATTACTAAATCTTTGCCTGTTCCCATGTTCTGAATAGTATTGCCTGGGTTGTCTTCCAGGGTTTTTATAGCTTTGGGTTTTACATTTAAGTCTTTAATGTATCTTAAGTTAATTTTTGTATATGGTGTAAAGAATGGGGTCCAGGACCTGGCAATATGGCCAAATAGGAACAGCTCCAGTCTGCAGCTCCCAGCAAGTTTCAATGTCTGCGTTTCCAATTGAGACACCTGGTTCATCTCATTGGGACTGGTTAGACACTGGGTGCAGCCCACAGAGGGCAAGCCAAAGCAGGGTGGGTCATTGTCGCACCTGGGAAGTGCAAGGGTTTAGGGAACTCCCTCCCCTAGCCAAGAGAAGCTGTGAGGGACTGTGCTGTGAGCAATGGTGCACCCTGGCCAACATACTACACTTTTCCCATAATATTTGCAACCCACAGACCAGCAGATTCCCTAGCATGCCTATGCCACCAGGGTCCTGGGTTTCAAGTACAAATCTGGGTGGCTATTCGGGCAGACACCGAGCTAACTGCAGGAGGGTTTTTTTGTTTTGTTTTGTTGTTGTTGTTTTTTAATTTTTCATACCCTAGTGGCACCTGAAACACCAGCAAGACAGAACTATTCACTCCATTGGAAAGGGGACTGAAGCCAGGGAGCCAAATGGTCTAGCTCAGAGAATCCCACCCCCACAGAGCCCAGCAAGCTAAGATCCACTGGCTTGAAGTTCTCACTGTCAGCACAACAATCTGAAATTGACCCAGGATGCTCAGCTTTGGTAGGGAGAGGGGCATTCACCATTACTGAGGCTTGAGTAGGCAGTTTTCCCCTCACAGTGTAAACAAACCCCCAGGGAAGTCTGAACTGGGTGGAGAACTATGCAGCTCAGCAAAGCCACAGTAGCCAGACTGCCTCTCAATTCCTCCCTCTAGGCAGGGCACCTCTTCAAAAATGGCAGCAGCCCTAGTCAGGGTCTTATAGATAAAACTCACATCTTCCTGGGACACAGCACCTCAGGGAAGGGTTAGCTGTGGGTGCAGCTTCAGCAGAATTAAACGTCCCTACCTGCTGGCTCTGTGTAGTGCATCTCACAGCACAGTAACCGAGCTCTTCTAAGGGTGAGACTGCCTCCTCAACTCATTCCCTGTCCCCCGAGTCTCCTGATTGTGAGACACCTACCAGCAGGAGCTGATGGACACCTTATACATGAGAGCTCCAGCTGGCATCTGGCTGTGCCCCTCTGGGACTAAGCTTCCAGAGGAAGGAGCAGGCAGCAATTTTTGCTGTTCTTCAGCCTCTGTTGGTAATACCCAGGCAAACAGGGTCTGGAGTGGACCTCCAGCAAACTATAGCAGACCCGCAGCAGACGGCCCTGACTGTTAGAAGGAGAACTAACAAACAGAAAGGAATAACATCAACATCAACAAAAAGGACATCCACCCAGAAACCCCATATGAAGGTCACCAACATCAAAGACCAAAGGTAGATAAATCAACAAAGTTGGAGAGAAACCAGCACAAAAAGGCTTAAAATTACAAAAACCAGAATGCCTCTTCTCCTCCAAAGGATCACAACTCCTCGCCAGCAGGGGAAAAAAACTGAACAGAGAATGAGTTTGACAAATTGACAGAAGTAGGCTCCATAAGGTGATTAACAACAAACTCCTCCAAGTTAAAGGAGCATGTTCTAACCCAACACAGGGAAGCTAAGAACCTTAAAAAAAAGTTAAGAGGAATTGCCAACTAGAATAAACAGCCTAGAGAAAAACATATATTACCTGATGGAGCTGAAAAACATAGCACAAAAACTTTGTGAAGCATACATATCAATAGCCAAATTGATCAATTGAAAAAAAGGGTATCAGAAATTGAAGATCAACTTAATAAAATAACATGTGAAGACAAGATTAGAGAAAAAAGAATGAAAAGAAATGAACAACACCTCTAAGAAACATGGGACTATGTGAAAAGACCACACCTATGTTTGATTGGTGTACCTGAAAATGATGGGGAGAATGGAACCAAGTCCAAAAACACTCTTCAGGCTATTATCCAGCAGAACTTCCCCAAACTAGCAAGGCAGGCCAACATTCAAATTCAGAAAATACAGAGAACACAACAAAAATACTCCTCGAGAAGAGCAACCCCAAGACATATAATCATCAGATTTGCCAAAACTGAAATGAAAGAGAAAATATCAAGGGAAGCCATAGATAAAGGTCAGGTTACCCACAAAGGGAAGCCCATCAGACTAACAATGGATCTCTCGGCAGAAATCCTACAAGCCAAAAGAGAGTGGGGCCTGATATTTAACATTCTTAAAGTATTTTTTTAACTCAGAATTTCATATCCAGCCAATCTAAACTTCATAAGCAAAGAAAAAACAAAATCCTTTACAGACAAGCAAATGCTGGGAGATTCTGTCACCACCAGGCTGCCTTACAAGAGCTCCTGAAGGAACCACTAAACATGGAAACGAACAACCAGTACCAGCCACTGCAAAAACATACCAAATTGTAAAGACCATCGACACTATGAAGAAACTGCATCAACTAACAAGCAAAATAACCAACTAGCATCATAATGACAGGATCAAATTCACACATAACAATATTAACCTTAACTGTAAACAGGCTAAATGCCACAATTAAATGACACGGACTGACAAATTTGATGGTCAAGACTCATTGATGTGCTGTATTCAGGAGACCCATCTCATGTGCAAAGACATCCACAGTCTCAAAACAAAGGGATGCAGGAACATTTACCAAGCAAATGGAAAGCAAAATCATGCAAGGGTTGCAATCCTACTCTCTGATAAAACAGACATTAAACCAACAAAAATCAAAAAAGACAAAGGACATTACGTAATGATAAAGGGATCAATGCAACAAGAACAACTAACTATCCTAAATATATATGCACCCAATACAGGAGCACCCAGATTTATAAAGCAAGTTCTTAGAGACCTACTAAGAAACTTAGACTCCCATACAAAAATAGTGGGAGACTTTAACACCTCACTGTCAATATTAGACAGATCGATGATACAGAAAATTAACAAGGTTATTCAGGACCTAAACTCAACTCTAGACCAAACAAACCTAATAGACATCTACAGAACTCTCCACCCCAAATCAACAGAATATACATTCTTCTCAGCACAACATTGCACTTATTCTAAAATTGACCACATAATAGAAATTAAAACACTCCTCAGCAAATCCAAAAATGGGGGAAGGGGAAAATTACAACAAAAGTCTCTTAGACCACAGTGCAATCAAATTAGAACTCAGGATTAAGAAACTCATTCAAAACTGCACAAATACATTGAAACTGAACAACCGGCTACTGAATTACTGCTGGGTAAGTAACAAAATGAAAGCAGAAATATGTAAGTTCTTTGAAACCAATGAGAACAAATACACAACATGCCAGAATCTCTGGGACAAAGCTAAAGCAGTGTTTTGAGGAAAGTTATTAGCACTAAATGCCCACAAAAAAAAAAAAAGCAGAAAAGATCTGAAATCAACACACTAACATCACAATTAAAAGAACTAGAAAAGCAAGAGCAAACAAATCCAAAAGCTAGTGGAAGACAAGCAATAACTAAGATCAGAACAGAAATGAAGGAGATAGAGATGTGAAAAAACCTTTAAAAAATGAATGAATCCAGGAGCTTGTTTTTTGAAAAGATCAACAAAATAGACTGCTAGCCAGACTAATAAAGAAGAAAAGAGAATCAAATAGGCACAATAAAAAATGATAAAGGAGATATCACCACTGATTCCACAGAAATACAAACTACCATGAGAGAATACTATAAACACTTCTAAACAAATAAACTAGAAAATATAGAAGAAATGGATAAATTCCTGGACACATACACCCTCCCAACTTTAGTCAGGAAGAAGTCAAACTCCTGAATAGACCAGTAACAAATTCTGCAAGTGAGACAGTAATTAATAGCCTATCAACCAAACAACAAAGTCCAGGATCAGATAGATTCACAACCAAATTCCACCAGAGGTACAAAGAGGAGCTGGTACCATTCCTTCTGAAACTATTCCAAACAACAGAAAAAGACAGAATCTTCCCTAACTCATTTTATGAGGCCAGCATCATCCTGAAACCAAAACCTGGCAGAAACATAACAACAACAAGATATCAGGCCAATATCCCAGATGAACACTGATGCAAAAATCCTAAATAAAATACTGGCAAACTGAATCCAGCAGCACATCAAAATTTTATCCACCACGATCAAGCCAGCTTCTTCCCTGGGATGCAAGAAAAATCTCAATACAGGAGGACGATCCAAGATGGCCGTTTAGGAAGAGCTCAGGATTGCAGCTCCCAGTGAAAGCGCAGAGGGTGAGTGGATGCCGCGTTTTATTGCCCACAGACTAGGAAATTCCCGGACAGAGGAGCTCCACGGTCGCCAGCACGGCTGTTTCGGCCAGCACGGCTGTGCCGGCCAGCGCCGCTGCTTTGCCCCACGCAGCTGCTTTGTAGGCACCCCGGAGCCGCAGTTCTCCGTACAAAATACACCGGTCCGGGGGCCCTTTAGGCTGGTGATTGGAGCCATGGGAAGTCGCCCATTCGCTGGTTCAAAAAGGGGACTGAGCAGAGAACTAGGACAGTAGATTCCAGGGCAAAAAAAAAAAAAAAAAAAAAAGCGCCACAAACCTCACTGCCGCTGTTTAAGCCAGCGCAGTGAGTGGCCGCAGGGGAAAACAGACAGACACCGGTGCCTCTTCAACAGGCGACTGGAACACCAACTTAAAAAAGGCTCTGAGGCAGGGAGCCAGGCGATCAGGCTCGGCTGGCCCCACCCCCACAAAAGAACAGCAACCAGAAACTCTGGATTGAGACTCTCACAGCAAGCGCAGCTGAACCTGGGACGGTCCAGCTCTGTGGGGGAGAGGTGTCCGCCATTACCGAGGCAGCCCGCCGTTGCCAAGGCAACCCGTCATTGCTGAGGCAGCCCGCCATTGCGGAGGCAGCCCACCACAGCAAACAGACTCTGCCTCAACAGAGGTGGGCCACCATCGCCAAAGCAGTTCTAACTACACCCATATAAACAGGACTGCAGGGAAGTTCACTCGGCAGCGGGGCGGAGCCCACAGCAGCTCAGCAAAGCTGCTATAGGCCGACAGTGACTAGGCTGCCTCCTTGCTGGGCTGGGCAGGTTTGAAGGAAAAAAAAAAAAAAAAAGAAGGTGGCAGCATAACGGAAACTCATAAATAAAGCCCTAAATCCCTGGGACAGAGCACCTGGGAACAAAAAGCAGTTTATGAGTTCTGCTGCAGCAGACCTAAACGTACCTGCCCAGCAGCTCTGAATGAACAACAACAGAGCTCACAGCTCACCATTTGAACTCCTATAAAGAAGAGACCGCCTCCTCAAGCAGCTCTCTGACCCCTATATATCCAAAAAGACACCTCATAAAAGAGAGATCAGATTGACACTAGGCGGGTATCCTTCTGGGACAAAGATAGCAGAAGAAGAAAACTGGTAACAACCCTTGCTGTTCAGCAGCTGCTGCAGGTGAACCCCAGGCAAGCAGGGCCTGGAGTGAACCTCAGCAGACCTACAGCAGAGGGGCCAGACTGTCAGAAGGAAAACCAAGAAACAGACATAACCTCATCATTAACAAACAGAACGTCAATCTGAAAGATTTGATACCCAATCTGAAAGCCAGCAACTACAAAGTCGACAGGTGGATAAATCCTTAAAGATGGGAAGAAACCAGCACAAAAAGGATGAAAACACCCGAAACCAGAACACCTCTCCTCCTACAAGGGATCACAACTCCTCACCAGCAAGGGAACAAGGTTGGATGGAGAACGAGTGTGATGAAATGACAGAATCAGACTTCAGAAAGTGGGTAGCAAGAAACTTCTGTGAACTTAAAGAACATGTTCTAACCAAATGCAAAGAAACTAAGAACCTTGAAAAAAGATTTGATGAAATGCTAACGAGAATGGACAAAATAGAAAGGAATATAAGTGAATTGATGGAGCTGAAAAACGCAACACGAGAACTTCGTGAAGCATGCACAAGTATCAACAGCCAAATTGACCAAGCAGAAGAAAGGATATCAGAGGTCGAAGATCAACTCAATGAAATAAAATGGGAAGGCAAGACGGGAGAAAAAAGGGTAAAAAGGAATGAACAAAGTCTCCAAGAAATGTGGGACTATGTGAAAAGACCTAACCTACGTTTGATAGGCGTACCCAAATGCAACGAAGAGAATGAATCCAAGCTGGAAAATACTCTTCAGGATATTATCCAGGGAAACTTCCCCAACCTAGCAAGGCAGGCAAACATTCAAGTCCAGGAAATACAGAGAACACCACAAAGACATTCGTCAAGAAGGGCAACCCCAAGGCACATAATCGTCAGATTCACCAGGGTTGAAATGTAGGAGAAAATACTAAGGGCAGCCAGAGAGAAAGGTCGGGTTACCCATAAAGGGAAGCCCATCAGACTCACAGCAGATCTCTCAGCAGAAACCCTACAAGCCAGAAGAGAATGGGGGCCCACATTCAACATCCTTAAAGAAAAGAACTTTCAACCCAGAATCTCCTATCCAGCCAAACTAAGCTTCATAAGTGAAGGAAAAATAAAATCCTTTGGGAACATGCAAGTACTCAGAGACTTCGTCACCACCAGGCCAGCTCTACAAGAGCTCCTGAAAGAGCCTCTACACATATAAAGGAACAACAAGTACCAGCTCAACTAAAGGGCAAAACACCCAGCTAGCACCAAAATGGCAGTATCAAATTCACATATAACAATATTAACCCTAAATGTAAATGGACTAAATGTCCCAATCAAAAGACACAGACTGGCAAATTGGATAAAAAGCCAAAACCCATCGGTGTGCTGTATCCAGGAAACCCATCTCACATGCAAGGATACACAAAGGCTCAAAAGAAAGGGATGGAGGAAGATTTACCAAGCAAATGGAGAGCAAAAAAAAGCACGAGTTGCAATTCTCATCTCTGATAAATTAGACTTTAAAGCAACAAAGATCATAAGAGACAAAGAGGGACATTACATAATGGTAAAAGGATCAATGCAACAAGAAGAGCTAACGATCCTAAATATATACACACCCAATACAGGAGCACCCAGATACATAAGGCAAGTTCTTAATGACTTACAAAGAGACTTAGACTCCCACACAATAATAGTGGGAGACTTTAACACCCCATTGTCAACATTAGACAGATCAACCAGAGAGAAAATTAACAAGGATATCCAGGACTTGAACTCAGACCTGGACCAAGCAAACCTAATAGACATTTACAGAACTCTACACCCCAAATCCACAGAATATACGTTCTTCTCAGCACCACATCACACCTACTCTACAACTGACCACATAATTGGGAGTAAATCACTCCTCAGCAAATGCAAAAGAACGGAAATCATAACAAACAGTCTCTCAGACCACAGTGCAATCAAGTTAGAACTCAGAATTCAAAAACTAACTCAGAACCGCACAGCTTCATGGAAACTGAACAACTTGTTCTTGAATGTTGACTGGACAAACAATGAAATGAAGACAGAAATAAAGATGTTCTTCGAAACCAACGAGAATGAAGACACAACATACCAGAATCGCTGGGACACATTTAAAGCAGTCTCTAGAGGAAAATATATACCAATAAGTGCCCACATGAGAAGCAAGGAGACATCAAAAATTGACACCCTATCGTCAAAACTGAAAGAGCTAGAGGAGCAAGATCAAAATAATTCAAAGTCTAGCAGAAGACAAGAAATAGCTAAGATCAGAGCAGAACTGAAGGAGATAGAGACACAAAAAACCCTCCAAAAAAATCAATAAATCCAGGAGCTGGTTTTTTGAAAAGATCAACGAAACAGACAGACCACTAGCCAGATTAATAAAAAAGAAAAGAGAGAATAACCAAATTGATGCAATAAAAAACAATCAAGGGGATATCACCACAGATTCCACAGAAATTCAAACCATCATCAGAGATTATTACAAACAACTCTATGCACACAAACTAGTAAACCTGGAAGAAATGGATAAATTCCTGGACACTTGCCTCCTCCCAAGCCTAAACCAGGAAGAAGCCGAAGCCCTGAACAGACCCATAACAAGGTCTGAAGTTGAAGCAGCAAATAAGAGCTTACCACCCAAAAAAAGCCCAGGTCCAGATGGGTTCACAGCTGAATTCTACCAGACATACAAAGAGGAGCTGGTACCATTTCTTTTGAAACTATTCCAAACAATACAAAAAGAGGGAATTCTTACCAAATCATTTTATGAGACCAACATCATCCTGATTCCAAAACCCAGCAGAGACTCAACAAGAAAAGAAAACTTCAGGCCAATATCCATGATGAGCACAGATGCAAAAATCTTCAATAAAATACTGACAAGCCGATTGCAACAGCACATCAAAAAGCTTATCCACCATAATCAAGTAGGCTTCATCCCGGGGATGCAAGGCTGGTTCAACATATGCCCGTCCATAAACACAATTCACCACATAAACAGAACCAAAGACAAAAACCACATGATTATCTCAATTGATGCAGAGAAGTCCTTTGACAAAATTCAACAGCCCTTTATGCTAAAAACCCTCAATAAGCTAGGTATCAATGGAACGTATCTCAAAATAACAAAAAGCTATTTATGATAAACCAACAGACAATATCATACTGAATGGGCAAAAACTGGAAGCATTCCCCTTGAAATGTGGCACCAGACAAGGATGCCCTCTCTCACCACTGCTATTCAATATAGTATTAGAAATTCTAGCCAGAGCAATCAGACAAGAAAAAGAAATAAAGGGCATTCAAATAGGAAAGGAGGAAGTCAAATTGTCTCTATTTGCAGACGACATGATTGTATATCTAGAAGACCCCATCGTCTCAGTCCCAAACCTCCTGAAACTGATAAGCAAGTTCAGCAAAGTCTCAGGATACAAAATCAATGTGCAAAAATCACATGCATTCCTATACACCAATAACAGACTTAAAGAGAGCCAAATCAAGAACAAACTTCCATTCACAATTGCCACAAAGAGAATAAAGTACCTAGGAATACAACTAACAAGGAACGTAAAGGACCTCTTCAAGGAGAACTACAAGCCACTGCTCAACCAAATAAGAGAGGACACAAACAGATGGAGAAACATTCCATGTTCATGGTTAAGAAGAATCAATATCGTGAAAATGGCCATACTGCCCAAAGTAATTTACAGATTCAATGCTATCCCCATCAAGCTACCAATGACCTTCTTCGCAGAACTGGAAAAAACCACCTTAAACTTCATATGGAACCAAAAGAGAGCCCGCAGAGCCAAGTCAATTCTAAGCAAAAAGAACAAAGTGGGAGGCATCACACTACCAGACTTCAAACTATACTACAAGACTACAGTAATCAAAACAGCATTGTACTGGTACCAAAACAGAGATATAGACCAATGGAACAGAACAGAGGTCTCGGAGGAAACACAACATATCTACAACCATCTGATCTTTGACAAACCAGACAAAAACAAGCAATGGGGAAAGGATTCCCTGTTCAATAAATGGTGTTGGGAAAGCTGGCTAGCCACGTACAGAAAGCAGAAACTGGACCCCTTCCTGACACCTTACACTAAAATTAACTCCAGATGGATTAAAGACTTAAACATAAGACCTAACACCATAAAAACCCTAGAAGAAAATCTAGGCAAAACCATTCAGGACGTAGGTGTAGGCAAGGACTTCCTGACCAAAACACCAAAAGCATTGACAACAAAAGCCAAAATAGACAAATGGGACCTAATCAAACTCCACAGCTTCTGCACAGGAAAAGAAACAATCATTAGAGTGAATCGGCAACCAACAGAATGGGAAAAAATTTTTACAGTCTACCCATCTGACAAAGGGCTGATATCCAGAATTTACAAAGAACTAAAACAGATTTACAAGAAAAAAACTAACAAGCCCTTTCAAAAGTGGGCAAAGGATATGAACAGACACTTTACAAAAGAAGACATACATGAGGCCAACAAACATATGAAAAAATGCTCATCATCACTGGTCATCAGAGAAATACAAATCAAAACTACATTGAGATACCATCTCATGCCAGTTAGAATGGCGATCATTAAAAAATCTGGAGACAACAGATGCTGGAGAGGATGTGGAGAAACAGGAACACTTTTACACTGTTGGTGGGAGTGTAAATTAGTTCAACCATTGTGGAAGACAGTGTGGCGATTCCTCAGGGACCTAGAAATAGAAATTCCATTTGACCCAGCAATCCCATTACTGGGTATATATCCAAAGGATTACAAATCGTTCTACTATAAGGACACGTGCACATGAATGTTCATTGCAGCACTGTTTACAATAGCAAAGACCTGGAACCAACCCAAATTCCCATCGACAATAGACTGGATAGGGAAAATGTGGCACATATACACCATGGAATATTATGCAGCCATCAAAAACGATGAGTTTGGATCCTTTGTAGGGACATGGATGAACCTGGAAACCATCATTCTCAGCAAACTGACAGAAGAGCAGAAGATCAAACACCGCATGTTCTCACTCATAGGCGGGTGTTGAACAATGAGAACACATGGACACAGGGAGGTGAGCACTACACACTGGGGTCAGTTAGGGGGAAATAGGGGAGGGACGGTGGGGGGTGGAAAGCTGGGGAGAGATAGCAAGGGGAGAAATGCCAGATGTAGGTGATGGGGAGGAAGGCAGCAAATCACACTTTCACGTGTGTTCCTATGCAACAATTTTGCATGTTCTTCACATGTACCCCAAAACCTAAAATGCGACAAAATAAATGGGGAAAAAAAATCTGAATACATTAGGTATTAATGGAATGTATCTCAAAATAATAAGAGGTACAGACCTACAGCCAATATCATACAGAGCCAATAACCAAGGGCAAAAGCTGGAAGCATTTCCTTTGAAAACTGGCACAAGACAAGAATGCCCTCTCTGACCACTCCTATTCAACACAGTATTAGAAGTTCTGGCCACAGCAATCAGGCAAGAGAAAGAAACAAAGGGGATTCAATTAGGAAAAGAGGAACTCAAATTGTCTCTCTTTGCAGCTGACATGATTGTATATTTAGAAAACTCTATTGTCTCAGCCCAAAATCTCCTTAAGCTGATAAGGAACTTTAGCAAAGTCTCAGGATACAAAATCAATGTGCAAAAGTTACAAGCATTTCTATACACCAATAACAGACAAAGAGCAAAATCATAAGTGAATTTGCAAATCCCTTTCACAATTGCTTCAAAGATAATTCAATACCTAGGAATACTACTTACAAGGGATGTGAAGGACCTCTTCAAGGAGTACTGCAATTCACTTCTTAAGGAAATAAGAGAAGACACAGACAAGTGAAAAAACATCCGATGCTCATGGACAGGAAGAATCAATATCATGAAAATGGCCATAGTGCCCAAATAATTTATAGATTCAATGCTATCCCCAACAAACTACCATTGACTTTCTTCACAGAATTAGAAAAAACTACTTTAAATTTTATATGGAACCAAAAAAAAGAGCTTGTATAGCCAAGACAATCCTAAGCAAAAAGAGCAAACCTGGAAGAATCATGCTGCCTGACTTCAAACTATACTACAAGGCTACAGTAAACAAAAAAGCATGATACTTGGACCAAAACAGAAATATAGACCAAAGGAACACAACAATGACCTCAGAAACGATGCCACACATCTACAACCATCTGGTTTTTGAAAAATCTGACAAAACCAAGCAATGGGGAAAGGATTTCCTATTTAATAAATGGTGTTGGGAAAACTGGCTAGCCATATGCAGAAAACTGAACCTGGACCCCTTCCTGACACCTTACACAAAAATTCACTCAAGATGGATTGAAGACTTAAATGTAAGACCTAAAACCATAAAGACTCTATAAGAAAACCTAGGCAATACCATTCAGGACACAGGCATGGGCAAAGACTTCCTGAGTAAAACACCAAAAGCAATGACAGCAAATGACAAAAAGGACCAATGTAATTTAATTAAACTAAAGACCTTCATTACAGCAAAAGAAACTGTGATTAGAGTGAACAGGCAACCTACAGTGTGGAAGGAAAATTTTTGGAATCTGTCCATCTGACAAAGGGCTAATATCCAGAATCTGCAAGAAACTTAAACAAATTTACCAAAAAAAAAAAAAAAAACAAACAAACCATCAAAAAGTGGACGAGGGGCATGAAGAGGCACTTACGAAAAGAAAACATTTGTGCAGCTAACAAACATGAGAAAAAAAGCTCATCATCACTGGTCATTAGAGAAATGCAAATCAAAACCACAATGAGACACCATCTCACACCTGTTAAAATGGCAAACATTAAAACATCAGAAAACAACAGATGCTGAAGAGAATATGTGGAAATAGGAATGCTTTTACACTGTTGGTAGGAGTGTAAATTAGTTCAACCATTGTGGAAGACAGCGTGGTCATTCTCAAGGATCTAGAACCAGGAATACCAATTGACCTAGCAATACCATTACTGGGTATATACCCAAAGGATTATAAATCATTGTACTATAAAGAAACGTTGCACACATATATTTATTGCAGCACCGTTCACAATAGCAAAGACTTGGAACCAATCCAAATTGCTCATCAATTATAGACTAGATAAAGAAAATGTAGCACATATACACCATAGAATACTGTGGAGTCATGAAAAAGGATGTCCTTTGCATGGACATGGATGAAGCTGGAAATTATCATTCTCAGCAAACTAACCCAAGACCAGAAAACCAAGTACTGCATGTTCTCACTCATAAGTGGGAGCTGAACAAACAGAACACATGAACACAGAGATGGGAACATCACACACCAGGCCTGTTGGAGGGATAGGGGAGGGATAGCATTAGGAGAAATACCTAATGTAGGTGACAGGTTGATGGGTGCAGCTAACCACCATGGAATGTGTATACCTATGTAACAAACCTGCACATTCTGCTCATGTATCCCAGAACTTAAAGTATAATTTTTTTAAATGGGGTCCAGCTTCAATCTTCGGCAAATGGCTAGCCAGTTACCCCAGCAACATTTATTAAATAGGGAGTCTTTCCCCATTGTTTGTTTTTGTCAGGTTTGTCAAATATCAGATAGTTGTAGGTGTGTGGTCTTATTTCTGGGTTCTCTATTCTGTTCTATTGGTCTTGTATCCATTCTTGTACCAGTACCCTACCGTTTTGTTTACTGTAAGCTTGTAGTATACTTTGAAGTTGGGTAGTATGATGCCTCCAGTTCTGTTTTATAATTGCCTTCACTATTCAGCCTCTTTTCTGGTTCCATACAGATTTTTAGTTTTCTCTACTTCTGTGAAGAATGTCAATAGTAGTTTAATGGGAAGAGCATTGAAACTATAAACTGCATTGGCAGTATGGCCATTTTAATGATATTGATTCTTCCTATCCATGAGCATGGAATGTTTTCTATTTGTCATTTTTTTCATCTCTGGTTTCTTTTTGTTTTGTTTTGTTGTTTTTTTTTTTTTTTTTTTTTTTTGTGAGACGGAGTTTCACTCATGTTACCCAGGCTGGTGTGCAATGGCACGATCTCGGCTCACCGCAACCTCCGCCTCCTGGGTTCAGGCAATTCTCCTGCCTCAGCCTCCTGAGTAGCTGGGATTACAGGCATGCACCACCATGCCCAGCTAATTTTTTGTATTTTTAGTAGAGATGGGGTTTCACCATGTTGACCAGGATGGTCTCGATCTATTGACCTCGTGATCCACCCACCTCAGCCTCCCAAAGTGCTGGGATTACAGGCTTGAGCCACCGTGCCCGGCCTGTTTTTTGTTTTTTTGAGACCAAGTCTCACTCTGTTGCCTAGGCTGGAATGCACTAGCGCCATCTCCTGGTTCACTGCAACTTCCACCTCCTGGGTTCAAGCAATTCTCCTGCCTCAGCCTCCCGTGTAGCTGGAATTACAAGCATGCGCCACCACAGTGGCTAATTTTTATATTTTTAGCAGAGACAGCGTTTTGCCACATTGGCCAGGCTGGTCTCAAACTCCTGACCTCAGGTAATCTGCCTACCTTGACCTCCAAAGTGCTGAGATTACAGGCATGAGCCACCACGCCCAGCCCATCTCTGATTTCTTTCAGCAGTGGTGTGTAGGTCTCTTTGCAGAGATTTTTACCTCCCTAGTTAGCTGTATTCCTAGTCATTTTAATCTTTTTGTGACCGTTGTGAATAGGAGTGTGTTTCTGATTTTGCTCTCCATTTGACTCTTGCTGGTGTACAGAAATGCTTGATTTTTGCACAACGATTTTGTATCCTGAGACTGCTGGTTATTTATCAGTGGAAGAAGCTTTTGGGCTGAGACTATGGGTTTTTATAGTTATAGGATCATGTCATCTGCAAATAGGGATAGTTTGA
Organism: Sapajus apella; assembly: GCF_009761245.1. Taxonomy (NCBI): domain Eukaryota; kingdom Metazoa; phylum Chordata; class Mammalia; order Primates; family Cebidae; genus Sapajus; species Sapajus apella. The sequence continues at coordinate 505,222 of NW_022436974.1, read as the reverse complement.
CTTCCTTTCTTCCTATTTGAATGCCCTTTGTTTCTCTTTTCTATTGTCCTGACCAGAACGTCCAACACTATGTTGAATTGGAGGGTAAGAGAGGGCATCCTTATCTTGTACTGGTTTTCAAGAATGCTTCCAGCGTTTGCCCATTTAGTATGATGTCAGTTGTGGGTTTGTTGTAGATGGCTCTTATTATTTTGAGGCATGTTCCTTTGCTACCTACTTTATTGAGAGTCTTTAACAAAAATGGATGTTGAAATTATCAAAAGCCTTTTCTGCATTTATTGAGATTAATGTTTTTTTTTGTCTTTAGTTCTGTTTATGTGATGAATCACATTTATTGATGTGAGTATGTTGAATCAACCTTGCATCTTGGAGATGAAGCCTACTTGATCATGGTGGTTAAGCTTTTTGATATGCTGCCGCTGAATTCGGTTTGCCAGTATTTTGTTGAGAATTTTTGCATCAATGTTCATCAAGGATATTGGCCTTTTTTTGCTGTACCTTTGCAAGGTTTTGGTATCAGGGTGATGCTGGCCTCAAAGAATGAGTTAAGGAGGAGTCCCTCCTCCTCAACTTTTAGGAATAATTTTGGTAGAAATGGTGCCAGCTCTTTTTTGGTTGGTAGGCTATTTATTACTGCCTCAGTTTCAGAACTCATTATTGGCTTTCAGACTTTTTGATGTAGGCATTTAGTGTTATAAACTTTCCTCTTAGCACTGCTTTGGCTGTATCCCAGAAGTTTTAATATTTTTTGTCATGATTATCACTCACTTTAAAGAATGTTTTCATTTCTGTCTTAATTGTTAATCCAAAAATTACTCAAGAGCAGATTATTTAATTTCTAGTTTTATACCACTGTGGTCTGAGTGGATAGTTGATATAATTTTAATTCTTTTAAATATATTGAGACTTGTTTTGTGGCCTATCATATGGTCTATCTTGGCTAATGTTTCATGTGCTGATGAGAAGAATATATATTCTGCAGTTCTTGGATAAAATGTTCAGTAAATATCTGTTATGTCTATTTGTTCTAGAGTACAGTTTAAGTCCATTGTTTCTTTGTTGACTTTCTGTCTCAATGATCTATCTAATGTTGTCTGTAGAGTCTTAAAGTCCTCCACAACTATTGTGTTGCTGTTTCTCTCATTACTTGGGTCTAGTAGTAATTGTTTTATGAATCTGGGAGCTCTAGTGTTAGGTACATATAATTAGGATAATACCTTCATGTTGGACCAGATACTTCTCTTTTCTTACTGTTGTTGCTTTAAAGTCTGTTTTATCTCATATAAAAATAGCTACTTCTGCTCACTTTTGGTTTTTGTTTTTAACAGACATTAGCATTACTTATGAAAAAATGGTACATGCCTGAGGAGCAAAAGCAATTTCCATGGGATGAATTACCACCTTTTTTACACTATTCTCTTTATATATAAGGTGGATTCAATTTCAGGGTCAAAATCTCACCATGTTTTTAGAAGGGAAAAAAAAATCATAAGCAGGGCTTTGGATGAGGTGGAAAGATGCTTTCCATATCTTAATTTGACAGAAAATTTTCCAGCTGTCCTTTTTGAAGCCAACTGTGAAAGCAGCAGGTCCTGTTTTAAGCCCCATGTGCTTCATCTCACCATTCACCAACTTAATCCTTCAACTTATCCTTCTAGAATCCAGATCTTAATCAAGATCAACTGTCTTAATGAAGTGTGAGAAACACTCCAATCTACACTCATCTTTCTTCTCTCAGTGTCTAGAGGACTTACTTCTAAGGTTAATTTTGTGTTTAGTAAAATAACAAACACTTAAAACTCTTAAGTGAAAGCACATTAGTACTCTTTAAAGATTGAACGTCCTTGCAGGCAAAAATTATTTAAACATTTTATGTTTGTACTTATCTTTGAGCTAGACACAATGGATGCATTCCAAAAACATACTGACATGGTCTTCCTCATCTGAGAGGCCCACAGAGCACTGCCTCAATCACGAGTCCACATAATTCCTAATATTTTTCCAACATTCATTACTTTCCAAAAATAAACACCAAAAGGATGAGTATTAAATCAAAGCAACATGCATTTGTTTCATGAACAGGCAAGTTCATACTATATATCTAATTCTTTTCCTTCATTCTAGCCAATTCAAAATTCCAAGGATCTTAGATGCATATACCTGTATCTGATAAAACAACATATTTTCCAATTTTCCTTCAAATCACGAAATATTTCCAAACTGTGTAAGAAAATGAACAAACAACAGTTAGAAAAACCTATGTACCAGGAAAATGTTTTGGGAAAACTATCAAGCATCACAAATAACTTTTGGGTTTTCATTTGCTCTTGAGTCATGCATGATTAATAACCTGTCAAACTGTCCTTTTTAAATCTGAGCAAAATGTTGGGGATAACAGTGATGCGGAGGTAGCAATATTCCCCAGGATGCCGGTCGTGCTGTCTAGGGGAATAGATCTACACAATGCACGTGAAAAGAAAACATGAAATATGAGAAAAATGTGTTCACTTCAAAAAGCCACACTGGCTTTTTTTTTTAACAAGAAGCAGCCATAAAGTAATTTACATTTTGGGGAACAGAATCAAAATCCCCATCATGCTATGCTTTGTAAAGAAATTCCTGTGTGCTCATAGACCTTAACTTTTCATGTTTTTTTTCTTGTTAGAGACAGGGTATTGCTGTCACCCAGGCTAGAGTGCAGTGGCACAAACTTAGCTCACTGTAACCTTGAATTCCTAGGTTCAAGCAATCCTCTCGCCTCAGCTTCCACAGTAGCTGGGACTACAGGCACATGCCACTACACCTGGCCAATTTTTTAAAAAACAATTTTGTAGAGATGGGAGTCTCATTAAGGTTGAGACTAGCCTCAAACTTCTGGCCTCAAGCAATCCTCCCATCTCAACCTCTAAGTGCTGAGATTACAGGAGTGAGCCACTGAGCCTGGCCCACATTATTTTTTAAATCTGACAGTTTGAATTTACATGAAAAACGCTATTCATGTTTTTGTTTATGTGCTGAAGGATCCCCAAAATAGTGTTCTCCCCCTGAGAACATATACAGAGACTTAAAATATCACCCAGAAAAACTGAGCCAATGAGAAGAATGAAATGATTAGCTGATATTATGGGTTATTTGGGTTTTTTAATTTTCTCTGGCAAAGATTTGTAATCTTTTCATCTTCTTTATTGTTTTTATATGGGTTCTCCAGCATGTCTTTAGTAGTTTCAATTCTTTGTGTTATTTATGCTTAAAGCATAGCCCAATAAAAATGGCCTACAGTTTTAAGTGACTCTAAAATTAAACTGAGCCAAATAATCATCTTTTCCATAAAAATGCTCTACCTAAGACCACTGAAGACCCCCAGTTATCAAATAAAAGGGCTTTCAGTCACAGTCATGTTGATGGTATTAACAGTCAAAATTTTTTTTCCTAACCTTCTACAGCAAGGTTCTCTGCAAATTCTCTACCAGCTTCTGCTCCAGGCTTCTTCCAATTCTCTTCAGAGGTTCCTCTTCTTCCACCTGTCCCTTATATGTTATTGTCCACTCCATTTCAAATGGAGTTAGAACTTTCAAAAAAACCTTCATGTGTAGGAAAAAAATTCTAGAAGGATCCATATAAAAGCATTATAATAATGGTTATGTTTAGATATATAGAGTAATTTTTTCTACCTTTTTAATCACAAATTTTTTTTTGAAAAAAAAAAAAAGATGAAAAAAGTTTTAGGGGAAAAAAAAGCATGGAATTCCCCAAAGTTCTATGCTTAACACTTTTCACATCTTACTAGTTTGTATGCTCCTACACATTTTTCTCCTCTGGTGTCAAATCTGCACCAATAAATTCCGAGTCTACGCAGGTTGTCTGTTTCCAAAAAGTGTGTTCAGAAGTTGAATGTCTTTGCAGCAACATGGAAGAGCTTGGAGGAGATAATTAGTCAGGGTTCTCTAGAGGAAGAGAACAAATAGGATAGATGTATATATAAAGGGTAGTTTGTTAAGGAGTATTAATTCATACGATCACAAGGTGAAGTCCCACAATAGGCCATCTGCAATTGAAAAACAAGGACATCAGTGGGAGATCAGTCCAAGTCCCAAAACCTCAAAGTAGGGAAGCTAACAGTGCAGGTTTTAGTCTGTAGCCAAAAGCCCCAGAGCCCCTGGCAAACCACTGGTGTAAGGCCAAAAGTCCAAATGCTGAAGAACTTGGAGTCCGATGTTAGAGGGTAGGAAGCATCCAGCACAGGTGAAAGATGGAGGCCAGAAGACTCCGCAACTCTGCTCTTTCCAACTTCTTTTGCCTGCCTTATTCTAGCTGCACTGGCAGCTGATTAGATGGTGCCTACCCACACTGAGGGTGAGTCCGCCTCTTCCAGTCCACTGACATGAATGTTAATCTCCTTTGGCAACACCCTCACAGACACATCCAGGAACAATACTTTGCATCCTTCAATCCAATTGAGTTGACACACAGTATTAATCGTTACAGAGAACATTATGTTAAGTAAAATAAGCCAGGCCCAGAAAGACAAATACCAAATGTTCTCACTCTTATGTGGAAGCTAAACAAAATTTATCTCAGAAGTAGAGAGTACAATAATGCTTGGCAGAGACTGAGAAAGGAGGGGAGGGGAAAGGAATTGGTTAATGAATGCAAAAGTAAAACTAGATGAGAATAAGTTCTGTAACAGAGTATAACAGTGTTCTATAAGATTGTAGAGTGACTATAATTAACAACTTACTATGTATTTTCAAATAGTTAGAAGATTTCTAATATTCCCAATACAAAAAAATAATAAATATTTCAGGTGTTGGATATGCTACTTACCCTATTTGATTATTACATATGGTATACATGTACTGAAGTATCACACCCCCATAAATATGTACAATTATGTTACAATTAAAAATAATAAAAGCAAAAAATAAAATTGTATTCCTAAAAGGTAAATAAAAGATATACACCTGTTAAGAAGCTAATATTAATTACCCAAACTCTATATATGATACTTTTCAGATTTGCAATTTATCCTAAGAACTAAGGATATCAAGGGAGCCATCTCCCCTCCTCCTGCACAGCTCTATATCAAAATGGCTCTATTTTAATGTCCATGGACACCTTAAAGATTCCAAAATGAATTCATAGCCAAAGAAGAAGAGGAAGAGGAGGAGGAGGAGGAGGATGAAGGAGGAGGAGGAGGAGGAAGGAGAAGGAGGGGGGAGGAAGAGGAGGAGGAGGAGGAAGAGGGAGGAAGATGGAGGAGGAGGAGGGAGGAGGGAAGATGAAGAAAGTAGAGGAAGAAGAGGAGGAGGGGAAAGGAGGAGAATGGAGAAAGAGGGGGAGGGAAGAGGAGAAGAAAAAAGAAGAATAGTCTCCCATAGTTTTACTTTATCTAAATGACATCTATTTTGGTGAATTATAGAATACAAGAGCTGAGAGAGAAGTAGAGGGTTTAGGATAATTCTCAGGTCTCAAATTTATGCAGTATGTTGTTAATTCTACTTCCTAAACATGTCCATCCTAAACTCCATCTTCACTGATTTACCTAGGTTCAGACATTCATCATTTCCTAATTTTATCAGTGAACTTGGCAGTTCAAATTTTTAATTTGTTGACTGACCTCCACATAATTCATGCTCAGCATTGTTTTGGGTGATATATTTTATAATATAAATATGTCGAATGGTTGGAATTCAACAAATATTTGTTAAGTGCTTAATTAGATAAATCCCTATATTTAAACTCAGAATGTGTAAAAATAAACCAGGAGAAATAGAGATAGACAAAATAATCTGATTTTTCCAACTACACCTTCGTATACATATAATATTTTTCTTAATTTGCTAAGTAATTCTGTTGCACTAAGACATTTTAGATTTACATTTCAAATTTTTAAAGTTCTACATTTTAGCTAAGCTTTTTAACAAATTGGCACTTGGGAAAATAAGATTATATGTCATATCATACTAATATATTTAGTCGTTGTGGTTTAATGAGGAAAAAACATTGGCAGACTTAATATGTAACCTATAAGTTGGCACCAAGTAATTATTATATCTTGTCACAGTGTTTGAAAAAAGTTCTGTTGTGATTTTAAGAAAAGAGTTGGAAGAATTGAGTTTCCATGTAGCTCCTGGCAGCAAAGATTTCTGAACACAAAGGTACCAGCACCATAGCATTCAGTGCCATAATCACTTTGAGTAGCTGCCTATGCAAATCCTGTCTTGTTTAAAACAACTTACAATTAAGTGTTCAGGGGAAAGTATACTCTAAAGAGTAAGAAAAGAAAAGGAAATATTAAATTTTCTTTTATGCTTGGGGTGTTTTGTTTGCTATATAATATTAAATTGGCCCAATAAAATCAGGGTGCAGCAGCCAAATCCTAGCTAAAAAAAAAAATAATGACACTGATAATGATGGTGAGTCTAAGGATGGCTGATCGATGTAAAAATAAAAAGAATAAATGAATAGATTGATACATGAATTTCAGCAGGTATATCTTTCTATTATTAAACTCAAACTAGCAATTCAATTTCACCAACCACCATCTATTGCTTCAAATTCCTGTGATGAATTGGACTTTTATAAGGCTTGCAGCTCTGTTTTTATTTAGTTTATAATTGTTTTCATTTGATAGTAATAAAAGAGCTTACACAAGAAGGTATTATAACTAGTTTCACTGTACGTATTGAAGAAGTATCATAATGTTCTCTAAATCAAGACTGGAAATCCATGAAACATATTCCCCTGTAAATGGTATTTCAGTAGTATACATGATTGAAAAGCACAGCTGAAGATTATGGGGAAAAGTTTTGCATAGGCTAGAGTGCAGTGGTGCAATCTCAGCTCACTGCAACCTCTACCTCTTGGGTTCAAGTGATTCTCCTGCCTCAATCTCCCAAGTAGCTGGGACTACAGGTACGCGCCACCACGCCCAGCTAATTTTTGTATTTTTAATAGAGACATATTTTCACCACATTGGCCAGCATGGTCTCATCTCTTGATCCGACTACCTCAGCCTCCCTAAGTGCTGGGATTACAGGCATGGCCGAAACATTGATTTTTAAGTAGGAGAAAGTCTAAGTATCTGACATGGCATAAATAATTACAAAATCTACTTCTACCTGTCCCTCCAACTTCACTTCTGCCACTTACTTCTCTAACCTAGACTACCACACAACGCTATTTGCAGTCTCTGAGCATGTCTATTCTCTCATCATTCTGATCCTTAACAACAGAACCTTAGGAAGCCTTTTAAACTTCCAAAATTACTTAGTGCTCGTCCATCCCTTCACCCTCGTCCACACATAGGGTGTGAAACTTCCAGCTAAAAAGTCACTCACTCATTTACAGTTCTTGCCCTCTAAGAGCAAATTCTCTTCCAGGGAGGAGCCTGTTGAAGTGAGTAAGGAGGGGCATTCTAGATCTAGGAAGCACAATTTTGTGATGAATGATTTTGACCAAAGACTAAAAAGAAGGACTAAAAGAGGGATGAGAAAAGCAATGCAGGGGAGAGGAGACAGATCTACAAGATCTGCCAATGAATCGCATGCTCAGGATGAAAGTTTGGAAGGAGATTGAAAGACTGAGTGAGCAGCAGCATTTTGAATTCAGAAAGAAAAGGCTGGAAGAACATGAGCTCAGTTTTGCCCCCACCCTCACCACCTGAGTTTAATTTTTCTTCCTTGACATTCTTATCCTCATATACAGCATTTTAAATTTCCTGTTTTCAGAACATTTAAAACATTGTCCTGTGATTATTTACTGACATAATACCTCCCCCACTCCCACTGTGCTCTAGGTCCCTAAAGCTGAGGAACAGCCTCTTATTCAGCCTGTGTCAGACGTCAGAGCTGCTCAAGTAAGAGTACAACCGTGAGGAAAAGAGGGAGGGTGAGCACTGTGCAGAGGGAGGGACACAAGAGAAAAAAGTTTGGCAGTGATTATCACATCTTCTGTTTGTCTGTTTGGTGACTGTATCTACCAGGATTCGTTAAACAATATTTTAACATATATCCTCATTCATGCTTTCACTAGCTCCAAAGATGCGGCTGGTTTTCTGGCAAGCTGAAAACATAACCTCCTGACATTATCGTTTGCATTTATGTGATGCCTCCTGTGAGTTGTTTTTGTTTTTGTTCTTGTTTTTTAATCCAAGGGGTTTTTACCCCTACATGTATCTAAAGATAACTAGTAATGATTTTTTAAAACAGTGATTTAGAAAGGGTCTGCAGAGTTAGTGACAGAGAGCCATTCCTGGTAATAACAGAGTTACAGAAAATATTTAACAACAGAAGGTTTGCGGCTGACTCTGTAACAGAGGATTATCTTTACAAAGGTTCACGCTCACTAATTATTATCTTTACAAAAAACAGCAAGGAAAGCAATTACCAAACCTATCATGGAAAAGTCATCTCCAATTCAGACCACACTGAGTGACCTCTGTATTAGGAGCACAGTAGGAAAGGGGGAGAAGAAGTCACGCTGGTGGGAGGACAGTCTCGCCAGATGGCATGTGGCCTTTAAAATGATGAACCCATGGGGGCCTGACAGAGTCTCAATCAGTTAACCCACAAAGAAAAATATAGAACTTATGTTTTAGGTCAAGCTGTTGCCCGAAGCTTGTGAACCAGATGCATCCCAACTCCTCACACTGGCTCCTCCGAATAAAATGTGACGGAAGTGCCAAGGAGAAAATAAAAAGGAACGGGCATTCTGAGGTACGAAAATTCTAAGAGAGATGCTCATGAAGTTAATGATGCTTGCCACATTTCAGACTGGAAGAGAGCACCCCATCTTTGACTTTGGAGACAATGCTTAAATATGTGCTTGCATCATGCACTAAACATCATGAAGAATTACTGATTTGTAAATTTCCCGAAGTGAGCCAAGAGATGAAACTGTACAAAAAGGCTAGAGTTTCTACAGTTAAGAAGACAAACTCTTTGAAAAACAAAGAGAAATGCAGATGGAAAAATGAGAGGAAAACATTTACATGATGAGTGAGCTGCTCTCAAAAACTATTAAAGTTTAAGATAAGGATTTCAAGTGTATAGTAAGATTTATAATATCCTTGAGACAGGGTTGATTGTCTAAATATTTTAATAGCCTCTAACACATCTAGCCTACTTATGGGTCTATATTCTTTAAAAAATTTTTTTTTCGAGACAGCTCTGTCACCAGGCTGTAGTGCAGTAACGCAATCTCAGCTCACTGCAACCACCATCTCCAAGGTTCAAGCAATTCTCTTGCCTCAGCCTCCCAAGTAGCTGGGACTACAGGCGGATGCCACCATGCCCAGCTAATTTTTGTATTTTTAGTAGAGACAGCGTTTCACCATGTTGGCCAGGATGGTCTTGATCTCTTGACCCTGTGATCCACCTGCCTCGGCCTCCAAAGTGCTGGGATTACAGGCGTGAACCACCCTGCCCGGCCTATTCACTGAATTTAAAACTTTCAAATGCTTATTTAGTCCCTTTTTTCCTTATCTAGATTTTTGTTTCCTTCATCCAGCCCAGTTTTGTCATGTGTCAGTCTTAAGTCATTGGTAAGCTCCTATAACAGCACACATAATTTTCCATGTAGTATATCACACCTTACCTAGCAACAGGAAATATATTTTTCATGGCACAAGCCAGGCAATCAGCAACCTATTGTTTTTAAAATCCTGTTTATCTGTTTTAGAGAAAATTATCATTTTCTATTCAGGTGGTTTGGATGCTTCTGAGTACCTGAGACTCTATACTGCAAGTACCTTTATTAGATGTTTAAAAAAAGTTGGCATTCATTTTTTCTGAGTTTGTGGTTTTTATTCACACACATTTTTATGAGAATCACACAGCTGTTCAGTGACATTGGTTCCATATCTTTTCCTGGGTTGTCAACTTCTCCCTCTTTGTTATTTTCTCTAAACATATAGAATGCCCAAGAATTTGGTATTTTAAAACACCTACCTCTCTCTCTTTCTCACACACACTCACATACCTACCTACATACACACACACACACACACACACACACACACACCCCTCCCTTAACTTGATTTCCAAACCTGTCTACCTCTATTTAATTTTACAACAAAATGCTTGGTATAGTTGTCTAAATGCAGTGATTTCTATAACTCTCCTCCCATTCATTCTTCTATCCTCTTAAACCTGACTTGTATCCCAGGATCACTACTTATATCCTAGTTTCCAAATTCTAAAAATACTTTTTTGATTCTTATCTTACTTGAACTTTTGTCTTAGCAATCCATCAATAAATTCTGTGAACCAGAATCTTCAGCTTGGTTTCTAAGGAGCCCAAGCTCTCAGGAAGAACCTATAAGCATATAAGGAAAGAGGAGCGTGGCCCCGTGGCTCACGCTGTAATCCCAGCACTTTGGGAGGCCAAGGCTAGTGGATAGCCTGAGATCAGGAGTTCAAGACCAGCCTAGCCAACATGGTGAAACCCTGTCTCTACTAAAAATACAAAAAATTAGCTGGGTGTGGTGGTGCACACCTGTAGCTCCAGCTTCTCGGTTGGCTGAGGCAGGAGAATCGCTTGAACCCCAGAGGCAGAGGTTGCAGTGAGCCAAGATTGTACCAGCGCACTCCAGCCTGGGCAACAAGAGCAAAACTGTCTCCAAAAAAAAAGAAGAGTATGAGGAAAAAGGAAGAGGCTAAGCAATTACGTGTTTTCAGGTGAAGACTAGCCTCCACCAGATTCCACAGGAAGCTCTGGAACATAAATTATACTACAGAGGCTATTTCACCCGAAGCAAAGCATCAGAGCTTCTGTACCCACTCCCCAAACAGTCTGACTTTGAGATAACTATCAGGCATAACTGGGAAGACCCTGTAATTGCCCAGGGGAAAGCTTCCAAACTGAAAGAGAATCCAAGAAATCTAGTTAGGGAACTAACAGCATCTGCTACAGCTTTCTTTTCACTTGACACTTTAACTACTGTTTCTTTCTTGACATACTCTGTTTTTGCTTCTGTAACATTCTTTATTTCCCGCTCTTCAGCATCTGGATATTTCTTCCTATTCCTGGTCTTTAACCACTGTTATTCCCCAGAATTTTCCCATTCTGCACTCCTCTTACATCATCTAACATGCATGGCTTCAAATACCACCATTATTCCAAAGGCTCCTGTCTTAGCTCAGGTTCCGAGAAACAGCCTGAGATGAGGATCCTTGTTAAAATTTTTTATTGGTAGAATGCTCTCAGGAGAAGGGAGGTAAAAGCAGCAAGATAAGGTGAAGAAAATAACCAAGCAAGAATGTGATCTTGTCTGAAGACTAGCTTCAGTTTGATACTATGGGAAAGCTCTGGAATGCAAAGTGTACCACAGATTTGGTCTCTCATATGGTTTGGATGTTCTTCCCTTCCAAATCTCATGTTGAAATGTGATTCCCAATGGATGGAGGTTGGGCCCGATGGGAGGTGATTGGATCATGGGGGCAGATTCTTCATGAATGGTTTTAACACCATCCCCTTGGTGACAAGTGAGCTCTGTTAGTTCACTCAAGATCTGATTGTTTTAAAATGTGTGGCACCTTCCCCCTTGCTCTTTTGCTCCTGTTCTCCCTGTGTAACACGCTGGCTCCCCTTCACCTTCTGCCATGAATGTAAGCTTCTTGAGGCCCTCATCAGAAGCAGATGCTGGCACCATGCTTCCTGCAGAGCTTGCAGAACCATGAGCCAAATTTAACCTCTTTCCTTAATAAATTACCCAGTCTCAGGTATTTCTTAACAGTAACACAAGAACAGATGAATACAGTCTCACCTTAAGGGGAGAAGACTGTACCCCTTTGTACCCTCATTCTACCCTCCTGTTAGTCACTGGTTTTAGTCTGCCTGGGGAAGCAGGGGCTGAGGGAATGCTAAATAAAATCACCTGGGTGAGTCAGATCCTGGAGCTATTCTTCTCTGTTTGGCAGGCTCTTCAGTTTGACAGCTGTTTCTTAAGCAGCATTCAAAACAGCTGCTGGAAGACTGGTATACCAAAATAGTAAAGGTGGTCTGGGCACCAAGACATCCACTGCAGTCTGCTCTTGCATTGCTCAGATCTATTCACTTTTCACATTAAGTTTATTCTATTGAAACACAACTTCTCCAAGATTGTGGTTAGTCACAACATCTGGGAAAACTTTCAAGAGGAAGTTCAGTGGCATGAGCTACACCCCCAGCTGTTGCAACTTGTCTCAAGACCGTAAATGATACATATCCCCTCCCCCTTCCCATTTAGATTTCCCTTCACTTTATCTAGTACTTCCATTTATCTGTGTACTCTCTGATGGGTTAACCTAGAATTTCATCTCTGTGGGGTCTAAGACCTGGTTATTTGACACTCATCAGTTCATGGTTGCTCTGCTACCCCATTAACAGACAGAACAAGGCATGGGAGAACTTTGACACCTCGGTGGGTGACCTGTGGCCAGGCTCCAGACAAGAGAACCATATTCTTGCTTGGTTATTTTCTTCACTTTATCATGCATCTTTTACCTCTCTTCTCCTGAGATCATTCTGCCAATAAATAATTTTAACAAGGATCCTCATCTCAGGCTGATGTATATTCCTTTCTATTATATAGCTTCAATCCTTCCCCTCTTCTCATGATTATACAGGTCAATTGCTCCTGCAAGAATGGTATCTCCTTTCTTGGCTTGCTAGACTACTGGCACACGGAAGCAAAACTGAATAGGCAGAAACTGTAGTTTTGCATTCAGTGGGATTCTTACAAAGCTCCTTGATGAAACCATACCTTCTCTGCAAACCATAACTTCTAGATCTATAAAGCCTAACATTCAAGAGTTGGAGGACAAAAATTCTTCACTTACTGGAAGCACTGATGAACAGGATTACTCCTACTTCTACCCATTGTTTCTGAAATGCATATATTTTACCTATGAGAGACACACAGCACCATATAACAGCTATTGGTTAAAAGCAAACCCCACATTCTGCAAACCTCCCTATTCTCGCAAAGTACCACCTCCAAGTTGGCATCTCAGCTGCACCTTCACCATGGCAGCTTCTGTGTGGTATGGGATATAATAGGACCAGTGAACTCATGGTCATATGCCCTCAACTTTAACTCTTTTATGAGTCACTTGGTTTGATCTAATGTCATGTGAGATCCCATAATGGTAGAACAGACATTCTGGGAGCCATAAGGTAGTGAAGATTGAGGCACAGCAATACCTAGCAAACAAGATCTGGAATTTATGTCAATCCTGTCAGAAGTAACCGCTGATCTTTCTAGCATGGAAGGAATCTTATGTAACCAACTTCCTCTCAAGTACCTTCTGGATAGCCTCCATCCCTACCACTAAGACCACTCTGGTGCCTGAGCTAATGTCACAGCAGGTATCTCCTGACTGAGTCATTTACTGACATCTCAAGTGGGTATTTTCTGGTAGACATTAACTTTAATAGAAATATCCTCATGCCGTGTGTCCTCTCCCACGGGTTCACTGTCATGTCTCTTTCCAAGCATTCCTTGTTCTTCACTTTTAATCTTGTTCCTTCCAGGCCCCTCACAAACCTGCTAAGCCATTAACTGCTGCCTGTGAGTCTGTGGATGCTCTTGCCTTGGGTTAATTTTCTCTCCACACACATCTCTGCTCACTGGAGGATTTCTCCTCACTACTGTGTTTTTAGGGCCACCCTTCAGTGGGGCTGTAGTGAATCACTTGTCCAGTTTCAGCCAATCCATCTGTGATCAAGCTGAGCCTTTTCTTCCTTCATCAACTTGCCATAGGGAACCTTCTGTATGTAAACTTAGGCTTAAAAGAAGCATTAAGCTGGTCATGGTGGTGCATGCCTCCAGCCCCAGCTACTTGAGAGTCTGAAGTGGAAGGATCTCTTGCGTCCAGGAGGTCAAGGCTGCAGGGATCCCTGACCATGCCACTGCACTCCAATCTAGGCAAGAGAGAGAGAGAGACCCTCTCTTAAAAAAAGAAAAGAAGCATGAATGACAGTGGTAGGCTATGGCTTCTCATTCACCTGACTGTGTAACTTGGTATCTCTGACAGCATGCAGATCATGATGGACAGTTCTGGACACATCGTTACTTAGGACCCATGATGAGATGTTCAGTTTCTCTTAGAGCCAATAGCATGCCAGAGTTGTTTGCATGGTTTATAGTAGTTGAAAACTGCTTAAGGCTTGTCCTTACTCGAGAGATTTATAAGTCTGTACTATGTTTCCTATTTAGTCTTGTCAGAAATTGCAAGCAGCAACTTTCTTTACCCAGCAGGGCTGCCTTTATTGAATATTAGACCTGTTATAGTGTCTTTTCTTGATCTTGATCTGAGCCCTTCTCAAAGTGAGATGCCTTCATTTCACCAAATAAGTCAAGTATGGAACTATTATTAATCAAATGTAGAATATGTTTACTCTAAAATACTGGCTGCAAATGATCCACCTGCCTCGGCCTCTCAAACTGTTGGGATTGCAGGCATAAGCCACCACACCTGACCCATTATTTGATTCTTCTAACAACCTACATCAGAGGTACCAATAATGATCTTTCTGTGTTTCAGTTTCTTCATCTGTAGAATGAAGATAAATTTTTTCCAAGATCCCATAACTAACAAATGTTCAAACCCAACCAGGCTGATGTCAAAGGACTCTTAATCTGAAAATATCACCCATAAATTTATATAAAACATGGACAACTATTCTGAATAGCAAAAATTTAAAAAGAAAAATGTTTATTTTATTAATTTCAATTCTCCTATTTTGCCTATACACATTCCATTTCTCAATGTGACACTTAGTAGTCTATAGAATGCATTTCCATCCTGTGAACACTTTCATGCAATCTTCAATCTTTTGGCATCATTTCTAGTGCCATAATGAATATGAAATGACAGTATCTGAAAGTATAAAAGAGTCCACCATAGGTCAAAATATTATGTCAAGCAGCCGTGGGAAGAGAATGTTATTACTGAGTCACTCAAGTTTTTAAAACTATTTTAGACTTCTTACTAAAGCATGGATATCTTTCATAAATTTTCCAGTAATGATGACAATTCTACTTCCTTCAAGTCTGTATTCCCTTTAAGAAAAGTTAACCGTAAGATAAGCTAGAAAATCATAAGTAATAGAAGAGAGAAGAACAGTGCACAGATGTGGAGAATTAGTCAAGGTAAACTAACATTGGAAATCAAGTCATAACTTTTTTTTAGAAAAAGACATTTTATATTTTAAAAATCAGTGACCTCCACTCTTTCCTCTGAATCTTGGATGGTTCACACTGGAATGGTGGACAGACCTCAGGATTTCCTCCATGGGTGCTTCTGTCCATGTACACCATTCATGGACGCCAGGGTCAGAGCCACCACCATTATTGAGTTCTCCATTGACACCAGCTTCTAGTGGCAGCACCTGCCAATGGCTATTCCTGAGGAATTTCATTCCTCATGGCCAGGAACTTTTATCCTTCTAGCTTACACCTAAATCCCTGTATCTAAACAACATCCGGTACAGAGTAGGCATTCAATAATTTTTAATAAATTAAGTATAGGTCTTAGCTACTGCTGTGATTCCATTTGGCAGCAGTCACAAATGAAAACTGCCTTCAGTACCTCCTTGCCTTAATCACTCTAAGTTTAAGGTACATCTTGCCCCTGAAACAAGTCTTAGATTTCCAGTTGCTGAATGGCTTAAAAATAACTTCTGAGCACTACTTCTATTAAGCAACTCAAGAAATGATCCCTACTGCGCCCTCTAGGTAAATCCTACACAGCACTTTCACACAACAGTTCTCTTAAGGAATAGGTTCAAAGCTCTGTAGAATTATAACTTACATACAAATCCAACAACCATCACAAAGTCACATAGCCAGCTGTCCATTTCTTCTTTCTGTGTGCCAGCCTTTGGATCTCTAAGGAAACCCTTTTGATAGTTGAAGTTATCCATAAGTCAGTTTGTCAAATACATACTGAGTACCTACCATGAGGCAGGCTCTCTTCCAGACATTTACAGTGGCTTATTAATTTCTCTCAAAGACTTCAAAGTCAGTTAAATGTGCAAATCAGAAAAGGCTCCAGATTACTCTTCACATATGGTTTGATTTCTTACATTTATACAGTGCTTGGGAGTTCACAAAACACCTATACATACATTACATAACTCAGAGCTTTGCATCAGTTCTGTGAGGTAAACATAAATGATTTCCATTTCACAGGTGAAAAAAACTTAGGGTTAGAGAAAATGAGAATGTTTCCTAACGGCATACCAAGTCGGACTCCTTGGTAGTCAGAAAACAGCAGAGCTGATTCTGTTACCCAAGTCGGGAATATTTTTCACTAGATCCCCCTGTTGATTCTGCAGACTATAGAATTTTTTGCTGTTGTTATTAAAGTTATGTATTTGTTGATTTATTTATGTATTCTATTTTTTAACCACATAATCTATGCAAAATAATGGAAATACAGTATATAAAATGCCATGCAATTGATTCAAAATATTGGAAATACAGTATATAAAACATTGCACTCTCAAAATACTGGAAATATAGTATATTTTATCTATGTAATCAACATACTGGAAATACAGTATCTCAAAGTGGTGGGAATATTCTAATGAGAAAAATAAAACACACAGAGGTATCTATAAGCTGAAAAAGTAAGTGACACATGCCAAAAAAGAAATCTAAAAATAAAAATATATGAGAGAGTACTTCCAGCTGGGGAAAGAGCATGCAAGACTTCCTGCAAACAACACATTAGGAATATGTGACTAAACAAAACAAAAACATTCAACTTAATGATCTTTGCAAAACAGCCCATTATTTTGGTAAATTGCAAGCTGAAAAAACATGGAAGAAAACTACAACTCATTTAAAGTTCATGACATTATTCTTTCAACAAAAAATTTGAAC
The DNA here is from genome assembly GCF_009761245.1 of Sapajus apella. Classification (NCBI taxonomy): domain Eukaryota; kingdom Metazoa; phylum Chordata; class Mammalia; order Primates; family Cebidae; genus Sapajus; species Sapajus apella. The sequence continues at coordinate 488,349 of NW_022436974.1, read as the reverse complement.
GTGAAATACATATGTATATATTCTCATGCTGGAAAATTGTGGATGCTAGGTTAAAGCAGGATCACCAACCGCCCACCCCCAACTCACTTCCCATTGGAGGAAATTTAGAACCTAAATTGATAGAAAATTATAAGTTTCCCAGTTTAGCAGACTGAAAACTCATCAGATATGAGTCTTAGCACTGGCAGAATCATCTTTCTCCTGGTTAAACTGCATGTGTTAAGTGGATTTCATATTCTGTTCATTCACTTGATTGTTCATAACACAAAAAAGTGGCAGTCATGTACAATCCAAATTTGAATCAACTAGAAGCCGGTCCCGAGCACCAATGCAATTACTGTTGGCTTAGACACCCAGGTGGAAACTCATCAGCCAATATTGTCCTCTTATAGCTGAAAGTGTTTACCAAAAATGTACTTGCATCAATAAAGAGACTATCTTGTTTTTCATGTTATTTTTGCCTCTAATTTAAAAATATTGCACTGGAACTATGAAGAGACATGGTATTGTTTGAGAAAAGCAATGCTTGCAGCTAATAGCTTTTCTTGACTTTTTTAGTCACTTGTCTGTAAGAACAGTTAGTAATTGTTTTGATTTTTCTCTCAATGTGCCATTAAGAGAAAAAGGAAAAAATCATTATTTTTTTTTAAAGTCCTGAAGCTTGGAAATTAAAAATCCCAAAACCATTAGAATACAGACGCAGGAGCAATCATAGGCCTGATATCAGAAGACCAAATTTAGGCAGCAGAGGAAACTACAATGCCACAGTTAAATGAGCCATAATACACAAATTCATTTTGTGGCAATAACCAAAGTTTAGACCACTGGGATGCTAAAGGAGATTGGAAATAAAGCAGTTTAGCTACATTCCATATTTGTGCAGTGCTTTATAATTTTGCATTCTACAAATGTTTCACTCCATAGTTATTTTTTCATATGTGCTTTTATAACTTGAAGCAGATATTCTCATTTTTTCGGTTGTAGAAACTAAAGCTCAGAGGGTTATGTTTTGACAAAAGTCCTACGACAAGGTGTGGAAGGAGACAGCATTGGAATCTTGAAGCTCCTAGTTCCCAGCTCCAGGGCCTTTTCTGCACTTTACACTTCTGTTGAGTAGTTTCAAAAGCTTCCGAAGTAAGAGTAGATCTGGCTTCTTGAAGAAAGTAAGAATGCAGTAGATTGGAGGGGCACACTTCACTCAGCAGGAAGGGTCCTGAGCAAATCAGAGCGTGCTAATTTATAAAAACTTTAAAATTTTAAAAATCATATATGTATATATAATATAGAATTATATATATGTAATTTTTTTAAAGGTTGGGGCCAGGTGCAGTGGCTCATGCCTGTAATCCCAACACTCTGGAAGGCCAAGTCAGGCAGACCACTTGAGGCCAGGAGTTCAAGACCAGCCTCTACTGAAAACACAAAAATTAGCCAGGCATGATGGCAGCACACCTGTGATCCCAGCTGCTCAGGAGGCTGAAACAGGAGAATCTCTTGAGCCAGGAGGCAGAGGTTGCAGTGAGCCAAGACCGTGCCACTGCACTCCAGCCTGGGTGACAAAGCAAGACTCTGATTCAAAAATAATAATAAATAAATACAAAATTTTAACAGGTTGGAAAGTCTTGGATTTTGGAATCACAAATAGAAAATTAAAGCTGGTGTGGGAATATTTTATGACCAAATTGCATAATAAAATAAGATTTTCGTCATGATTCGCTAATAATAATTGAAGACGTCCCTGTTTACCAGGAACTGTACTAAGTACTTTGTGCACACTATACAATTAGATTCTCACCATCTTATGAAGCAAGTGTTACTGTGGTCTCCATCTTACACATGAGGAAATGAAGAAACAGAGAGGTTGAGGAATTTGCCCAAAGTCGCAAAGCTAAGAAGTGGTGGAGACAGGATTAACAATGTCCAGATGCTGTGTCATATACATTACATACAATTCTTATTCTTCCTAGGAATTCTAGAAGTGATAAAATCCTTATTTCTATATATTTTATATGCAGGAAAACCAAAGTTTAGACACTAAGTGGAAAATAAAAGAGCCCGAGGGGAAGCCTCTTGTGAGGGAGGAAGGGAATAGTGGCATGAAAAGTGGCACTCACATCAAATAAAATAAGTTATTAAATGACTGTTTTCATTTAACAGTTCACTGGTGGCTTAGCAAGAGCCACTTCAGATAAGCCATTTCGGGGAAGGGATAGAAATCAGAATGCAGTGGGTTGGTGAATGAATGTGAGGTGTAGTGAAGAGAGGTGAGAACGTTTCAAACATAGCCTAGAGGGAAGAAGAGAGGGCACTCGCTAGAGAGAAACTTATGTCTAACATAAAAGACATTTGAGCATGAGAAACAATGGAGCAGACAAAGAGCCTCTTTGTAGAGAGAGATTTAACATATAAAAAGGTGATGGGGTAATAAGTGAAACAAAATCCCTGAATGAGGATAAGAAAGATGGAATTCATAGAACCATTGGGGTATTTGTCTCAGGCAATGGGAGGGGGACAAATCTCAATGTCTGCGATGTTAAGAGGGGGATTAAAGAAGTGGAATAGAATGTAAAACAGCAAAATATTAGTTTATTTTGATAGATGAAGAGGAGAGATGAGTGGTGGAGAGACCTCTCAATATGTAGGGTCATGGGAAGACTTTCAAGTTCAAAGGATAAGAAAATCTCTGTCAACAAAACATGGATCAAAAGCCTAACTTTCAGAACATTAGGCATATGGAATAGTATTAGTAACAGTTTGTCATTTAGGGAAGTATAACATATAAACATTACCCTGTCCCACTGAACACTCCATGTATTCTGGGAAATAAATTTACTGATTCTCATCATGTTATTTCATGACAAGTAAAATTACTGGAAGTCACTGGTTATGTGGACTTGTTCCCACCATGATATTTTAATAATTTTTTCCAAATGAACTTTTCTTCAAACATGCCCTATTTGCCTCTGTTCCTGTGCTTCCTGCCAGGACTGGCTTCTCTCCTGGTCCTTTCAGACTGTGGCTCCTCACTACTCAAAAGGTAGTCTGCAGACCAACAGTTAGGCATCACCTAGAAGCTTCTTAGGAATGCAGAGTTTTCGGTCCATCCCAGAGGTAATGAGTCAGAATCTGACTTGTTTCAAGTTCTTCAGGCCAGATGTGTACACACTAGCATTCAGGAAGCACTGGCTTAGACATCTCATTACAATCTGTCTTAACTTAAATTTGGTCTGCTTATTTTATCTCTTTCAATTTCCAAAAGAAAAAGTATCATCTCTCATGCATATTCACATTTGTCTCTCGAATATAGTTCCAAACTGCCTTAGTTCCATGTAGGCAGCTGATATGGTTTGGCTGTGTCCCCACCCAAACCTCATCTTGAATTGTAGTTCCCATAATCCCCATGTGTCATGGGAGGGACTTGATGGGAGGTAATTGAATCATGGGGGCTGTTTCCCCCATGCTATTCTGGTGACAGTGAATAAGTTCTCATGAGATCTGATGGTTTTATAAGGGGCTTCCCCCTTCACTCGATTCTTGTTCTTCTCCTTCCTGCCACCATGTGAAGAAGGACGTGTTTGTTTCCCCTTCCACTATGACTGTAAGTTTCCTGAGGCTTCCCCAGCCCTGCAGAAGTGTGAGTCAATTAAACCTATTTCGTTTACAATTTACCCAGTCTTGGGCAGTTCTTTATAGCAGTGTGAGAAGAGACTAATACAGCAATCCTTCGATTAATTTTCAGGTTCTTCTTCTGCTGTTAGACAACCTATCCTCTCAACCCAAGCTACCTGGTTCTACACATACTCATGCATCTCCCATTGAAGACAAGTTGTGTGCTGCTATACTACTGTGATTTGGTCAGGCCATCCTTTTGATCACTCCCAGCTTTTTTCCTTTTGATGAATTACAATCATCATAAAATTGTCACCTGTCCTAGAAAGCCTTGTCCAACCACCTTATATGCAGAGATCCTCTTCTCTACCATTATTAGTCTGTGTTAGATTTCCATTAAGTCAGGCATAAACATCACGTTTTTATCTTTTCACCAAATAAAATATGAAGTTCATGAAGACAGAGACTGTATTTCTATTCATCTTATATCCCTAGGACAATTTTCCATCCCCTAGGAAGAAATCAAGGCATGGTTCTAATAGATATAAGTATAAATATAAAATAGGTATCAATATATTTATTTACTATCTAGTTTATTGAGGTATATAGATTTTATATAGTTTATATATGTAATTTTTATATATTCAGTGTGTAGTTTAATATTTAGCCTACATATGTGTTTGTATATATGGGTATCTTTAGGATACAATAATTAGCTGAGTTTTCTCAGGAGAAAATATGAAAAGATTAGAAGAATTATTTAAAATGGAGGAGTTGGGGAATTATTTGTATTCCCACAGCCCCCAAAGTCATAATATAACTGCATAAATTCCATGACCTTATGAAATTTGATTTTTTTTGGCAAAAGCCACACATGCTAAATAGTTACCCAAATATCTAACTATCTAGGTTGCCAGGACTAGATTTACAATTATTTTACTTTAGGCTCTGCAAGACTTTAGGCTTTTCTGATTCCTATTTAAGCCACTTAAAATGCAAAACCCTTTTTTGGTCATAGTTTCAACAGTCAAAAAATAAACAAGTCTTCAGAGTATTTAAAACGTGTAACAGCAGAGTCATAGGAGTGGTTTCTGTACCAGAGGGAAAGGAGGAGGAACATGAGAATTTACTGATCTCCTCCTACACACCAGGAAGTTGCATTTACATGCAACCTCATGACAACTCTCCAAGATAACTGTTGTGTTATCTTCTAGCAATGTATTTCTGTTTTTAAATTCATAACATTTAATAAAAATGGCTGCATCTCAAAATCATGAAGAATAAAAAAATGCTCATCTTAGTACTTAGTTTCAGAAGAAATAACAATGCCTATTTTGTTTTAGTCTAATAACTGTAATACATCCTGAGAAGTAGTTTCCCATACCACCAATGAATTCTGACATAATGCTGTTTTAAGAGATAAATATGGTGAGAAACTTGCTGGAAGTTTTTATACACAAGCTTCCCAGACTCTGTCAACTTTCAGATATTTACTACTAACAACAGCACTAATACCTGATTTCAGGTTGATGGTAGGACTCAAATGCTGGGCTGACTGCAAAAGATTTACATGTTAGGAATATTCTGAGTCACTAAATCACCAGAGAAAAGGTAGTTTTACATTAAGAAACCACGATGACTACTATTCATAATGCCATGGATGTTGTCAGCTGTAAAAAGCACATTTCCACATCTACTGAAATACCAAAAGATAACTATATGGTTAAGCTTTCACGTCAACTTGATGGGTCATGAGGTGGCCATACATTTAGCCAAACACTAGTTTATATTATGCAACCATAAAAAGAATAAAATCATGTTCATTTCAACAATATGGATGCAGCTGGAGCGAGTTAATACAGAAATTCACTTATCCTAAATGAATTAACATAGAGACAGAAAATCAAATACTGCACATTCTCACTTATAAGAGGGAGCTAAACATTGGGTACACTTGGACACGAAAATGGAAACAGGTGACATTGGGGACACCAAAAGTGGGGAGGAAGGAAAGGGAACAAGGATTGAAAAACTACTTATGGGGTGCTATGTTCACTACTGGGTAATGAGATCAAGACAAGCCCAAACTTCAGCATCACACAATATACCCATGTAACAAACCTGCACATAAACCCCCTGAATGTGAAATTTTAAACAACAAATGTGAAGCACCTTTTCAAGGAGAACTACAAACTACTGTCCAAGGAAATAAGAGAGGACACAAACAGATGGAAAAACGTTCCATGCTCATGGTTAGGAAGAATCAATATCATGAAAATGGCCATACTGCACAAAGTTATAGATACAAAGAGGAATTCTGCCTGCTTGACCACTTGAGCTAGAACATCAGTTTCCTCCTGCCCTAGGACTAGAATTTACATCATCAATTTTCCTGGATCTCAGACTTTTGAACATGGACTGGAACTTACATCATTGGTTCTTGTGATTCTCAGGTCTTCAGACTCAGGCTGGAACTATACTAGCAGCCCTTCTGGGTTTTCTGCTCACCAATTTGCAGATCTTGGGACTTCTTAGCCTCCATGGTCACATGAGACAATACCTTATGACAAGAAGAGGGAGAAGGAAAGGAAGTAAGGAGTTGATAGATAGTTCTCTTTCTCTAGAGAACCCTAATATAATGACATGTTTATAACTCATCACCTCCTTAAAGTAAAAATAAAGAGACCCAGCATGGGGGCTCAAGCCTGTAATCCCAGCACTTTGGAAGGCCGAGGCAGGCAAATCATTTGAGGCCAGGAGTTTGAGACTATCCTGGACAACATGGCAAAACCCCATCTCTACTAAAAAATACAGAAAAATTAGCCTGGCGTGGTGATGCACATCTGTGATCCCAGTCACCCAAGCTACTCGGGAGGCTGAGACAGGAGAAATTGCTTGAATCCAGCAGGCAGAGGTTACAGTGAGCCAAGATGGCACCACTGCACTCCAGCCTGGGGGACTACAGTGAAACTCTGTCTCAAAATAAAATAAAGACAACTCTTTTGGAAATAGTAGAATCTTCTATATTCTTCAACAGGGTTCCTGTGGTATTTCAATGATGTGTGCTCAGCCAAACATCAATAATTAAAAGTTGAAGTGCTGTTTCTGTCATAACCTAATGAGAACAGGCATGGCGACCAAGAACTCCGAGGAAAGTTTGGACTACAATTTAGCATCACTTCCTTAAGGTCACTACATACATCATCTCACTTAATACTTATAATAACCATGATATATATATTATCCTGACTTTATAGGGTTGGAGTGGTTAAGAACTAAACCTGTCACTCACATGCTGACTGACTTTGGTCAACTTAACATGATGTCTCTTAAGTACCATGTCTTCTTCATCTTTAAGGTAGGGGTTGGATTTCTTAGCTCACAGAGCTGTTCTAATGATCGAGTGATGATATATATATACATCTGAAATATAATAGGTGTTCAATAAATATTGATTTCCTCTCCCTTTACTACAGTTCAGCAAAATCCCAATGGATAATTGCCTAAATCATACCCTAGAGTTTCATATAATCATTACATATCGTTATTCAAAAAACAATATAACAATCAACCTCTAGCTGTGTATTTTCAAACTAAAAAATACATAACTGAGCAGATGTTTGGCAAATAGAGAATCTTTAATAAACTAGTCGGAAATTTCTAATTTGATGGCACCCAATCAGTCCAAGTATTGGTGTTTCAAGGTTTATTTTAAATGTCATTATGTGCTTTTGGAAATTATGGTTTTTCTCCTTAGATTATTTTCAAATGTGGCTTCCTACTCTGTTAAGTATAATGCTTTTTTTTTCATCATATGATGATTGCTGTGAGATGGTATCAATCATTCTCCACAATGAAGATTATGCTCAAAATAAAATTGAGTGTTGGCCACAAGCAAAGAACCATTACACAGACCTACTTCTTCTCCTGAGCAAATGTTACCCAGGCCCCTTTACAGTCATCGGTTCACCATAGTGTGAACAACTTACATCATTCGGTTTCAGTCCTTCCCAGATTGATGAAATTGACCCAAAGCTTGGGATTTATAATTTAAGGAAAGAGTAAAAGTGTTCCCCTTTTTCATGAATACAGTTAAATACTGTAAAGGCTCTTTAGTTTTAAATTCACCTCTTTCTCTCACATTTGTTACATTTTTGTTAAATGCATTACTTTACACTATGATCTAGTTATAAAAATCAACCCCAGTAATAAAATCCATGTTTGGCTGTGATAAATTAAACACAAGACACAATCTAAAAAGGTTTTTTAATATAGTTAATTTTCCAAATGTTTATTTTATAGGAATCCTTTTTTAGTACATTGGACACCAATTCCTTATCTAGTCATTTGTTTTCAACTACAAGAAACTACACAGTCGGTCTTATGTACAATTCCACTTATTCTATGCTCACTTTCTGTAGACGTTTTCTAAAAATTTGTGTTTCTTATTTAAATTTAACATATTCTCTATAACTGAGGGACCTTGATCATATGTTTTTTAACATTGTTTAATTCATTACTTGCCCACTTTACACCAACTCTTACACTCAGGTATTTGGGCATAGATCATGGGTGAATTTAGCTTGAGAATATTACACGTTTCCAGAGAGACAATATATAGTCACTCATGAAAAGTCAAATAGTAACATGATAAAGTGAATAGAATAATTATATACTTTGTTTTTATTTCATTTACCTATAGTTGGCCGTCTTATTTATAAAAAAACAAAGAAACAAAAATCATGAGGTGGCTTAAGCAATAAAACACACTTTCTACATCTCTCAACTTTTCTTTCCTACTTACCACTTCCCCTTCCTCTAGAAACCGCAGTTCCTCCTGCCCTCCGTTTATAAGTGTTAAAAGTAGTAGCTCTGGCTGTGCCCAAGAGAGTTGAAAACTAGAAGAACAATTTTCCAGAACAGGCCCAGGACGCAGTGAAGTTCAAGCAACAAGAAATCTCTCTGGCCTGTTGCACAGAACTGGCCTTCATGTGTTTGCTGCCCAGAACTTCTGTCTTCCCATAGTTTCCTCTATGGCCAACCTTCGACAAGGCCCTGCTAGGGATGTTAACTGATTGTGTTCATCCTTTCTCATGCATATATGAAGAAATCGCCAAGACTGGGTAATTTATAAGGACAGGAGGTTTAAAGGATTCACAGTTCTCCGTGGCTGGGAAGGCCTCAGGAAAGTTACAATCATGGTGGGAGGGGAAGAAAACATACCGTTCTTCGCAGGGCAGCAAGAGAGAGAAGAATGAGTGCCCAGCAAAGGGGGACGTCCCTTATAAAACCTTCAGATAGGCTTGTGATTCAAGATGGCCAAATAGGAACAGCTCTGGAGGGCAGTTCCCAGAGAGAACAATGCAGAGGGTGAGTAATCACCACATTTCCAAATGAGTTATTACTTCCCACAGACCAGGAGATTCCCAGGTTGAAAAGCGCCATAAGTTTCCAACACAGCTGTTTCAGCTGGCGCAGCAGGTCTCCCCACAAACACTCACACAAATCTGGGCGGGCATTTCAACTGGCGCCAGGAACACCTGGGAGACAGAGCCACCCATTCAACTGAAAAAAAGGGGGCTGAAACAGGGAGCCAGGTGATCTGGCTCAGTGGGTCCCACCCCCACAATGTCCAGCAATCTGAAATGCTCTGGATTGAGAGTTTCACAGCAAGCACAGTTGTATCCAGGGTGGGCCCGCGCTGGGGGGGGGGGGGGGGGGGGGGGGGGGCCGCCATTTCCAAGGTAGTCTGCCACTACAGAGGCAGTCTGCCATTACAGAGGCAGTTTGCCAAACTGAGAACCTAAAGTGCAATTATTTATTTATATATATACACACACACATATATATGTGTATATAAATATGTATACATATTTATATACATATATACACGTATAAACACACACATATGTGTTTATACATACGTGTATATATGTGTGTGTGTATATGTACATACATACACACACACACACACACACACACACACACATATATATATATATATATATATATATATATATAAAACCTTCAGATATCATGAGAACTCACTCACTATCACAAGAACAGGATGGATAAACTGCCCTCATGATTTACTTATCTCCACCTAGTCCCTTCTACGACATGTGGGGATTATGAGAACTATAATTACAGGTAAGGTTTGGGTAGGGACACACCCAAACCATGTAACTGATGAAAAAGGTCTTTGTACTCATTGGATAGTTGGGTTTTGCTGGGACACTTTCACCTGACTCATGAGTAAGGAGCAGCAACCATATACATTTTATGCCTCACATTAACTTTTTAAATTTTTGCAATCTGTAAGCTACACAGAACCCTACATAGGGATAGTTAACCATGTTTCTTAACCCGAGCAAAGACGATCATGCAAATCAAAAACTCATTTCACTATCTTAATGGGATAATACTTATGAGATAAGCACTAATTTAGTTACTTTTTCTCATGAGTCTGTATGCTTTTTTACAAGTGAGTGAAAACATTTGAATGAATGATGAAATAGAAGCTTTTACTAAGAACAACCAGAAATCTGGTGTAGAGGGTACATGTAACCCCTGGGGAAAATAAAGAACAGTAATGGAAACCATCCTTTCAGCTGTACTAAGCTAAATGAGAAATACAACATTAAAACATTCCCAAGAAAATGACTTTTCGACCTCCTCAATTTAAGAAATAACAATTTTCCTATTATTTTCCAGGGAAGTATTGCTGATTCTACACATCTTTTAAAGATATCTTGGAAACTTTGTATAGTACAACTAAGTCAAATCCTTGGAGAGATGCAGAAGGATTGTTTCCTATAAATCACAGTCTTTCAAAATCATTCTGACTTAAAGTCTTCTAAAAACTTCAGATGACAGTCATGTGTCACCTAAAAAGGGAAATACATTCTTACAAATGCATTATTAGGTGATTTTGTCATTGTATTAACAACGTATTTACACAAACCTAGATGGTAAAGCCCACTACAAACCTAGTCTCTATGGCAGTCTATTGCTCCTAGACTTCAAAGCTGTATAGCACGTTACTCTAATGAAAACTGTAGACAACTGTAATGTAATTTTAAGAATTTGTGTACCTCTATCTAAACATTTAAAAGGTAAGTAAAAATACAGTATAAAAGAAAAAATGGTACACCTGCATAGGGTACTTACAATGAATGAACCTTGCAGAACTAGAAGTTGCCCTGGGTGAGTCAAGGAGTGAGTGGTGAGTGAATGTTAAGGCCTAAGACGTTACTGTACACTTTATAAACACTGTACACTTAGGCTACCCTAAATTTATAACAAAAATAAAGTTATTGTGCTATGATGGTACAATGGCTACAACATCCTTCAGCAATAGGAATTTGCCAGCTCTGTTATAATCTTATGGGTTGGCCATTATATATAAGTCCCTTGTTGATCAAAACATTGTCATATAATGCATGACTTTATTGTCTTAGATCAATGGTTTTTCAGCTTCAGCATGTATAAAAATCACTCAGAGAGCTTGTTAAAACAGAATACTGAGCCTCACACCCAGAGTGTCTGATTCAGTAGGAGTGCAATCAGGACTGAGAATGCATATTCCCGAGAAGCTCCCTGAAGCTGATGCTACAGATCCAGGAACCACACTCAGAGAATTATAGGATGCTTAAATAGGCTGTGATATTTATTATATCACTCTCTAGTGTCAATGTATTTTTGATGGGAAGTTAACAGTTAAATGGACAAGAGAAGTAACTCCTATTGTGTCCTGATAGGATAACAAAATTTGTATTCCATGATTCAAAAACTAGCTCTTTGTAAATATGAGGTGATGTCAAGATTCCATACCTTGAAGAGGTCAGAGGTCATCACGGGACAGTGATGAAATGCATGGGACTGTCTCAGGATATTAGGTTATCTTTCACTGTCTCAAGCCTATGACCTGACCTAGTCATAAGATTCACATTGGAAGGACCCTCAGAGGACAATCAGCCAAATGTCACTGGTGCCATCTTTGGAAAAAAGAATATCTGAAGAGGAGAAATGGGGAAGTAAAATTGAAGAAAAGTAGAAAAGGAAGAGGAATATGGAAAGGCAAAACAAAGCCTCACCTGGGGTCTATTATCATGACAATCAGCCCAGTCTGCTAAGGAAAGTTTATTCCAAACTGGAAGAGTAAATCTTGCTTTGATACTGAAAATAACCTCTCCAGTCTTTGCTCTGCATCCATTTATCTTTTTCCCTCCTTCCTTTCCACTTCTGATCACTGGAAACTTCTGTTGGTGTTTTTTATTCAACGAGACCACCATCAAGGCCACATAAAAGTTATATATTTCACGTGGTTTTATTTAAACGGAATTCATGTTATGACATTTCTGGAGGGCAATTTAGCCATATAAATCGAAAGCTTCTAAGAAGTATTTTATCTGACCCAGCAAATCTATTTCTTGAAATTTATCTTGAGGGAAATTAATATAACTGTATTTTCAAACATTTAGCAACATAGATATTCATCAGAGAAAGGTTTATTTTTAAAACATTGTAAAAACCTAAATGTCTAATAAAGTCACATTTTTAAATCTGTGACACATTAGAACAAGCCATTGAAATATTATTGAAGAATTTTTAATTGACATAGAAAGATATTCAAGACATACATTTAGAAAAACAAGTCTAAATGTAATATTATGTTTTCAATTATTATTTTGGGACTGGGCGTGATGTCTCACCCCTGTAATCCCAGCACTTTGGGAGGCCAAGATATGCAGATCACATGAAACCAAAAATTCGAGACCAGCCTGGCCAACATGGCAAAACCCCGTATCTACTAAAAATACAAAAATTAGCCAGGCGTGGTGGTGCATGTAGATAACCACAGCTATTCTGGTGGCTGAAGCATGAGAATCACTTCAACTCAGAAGGTGGAGGTTGCAGTGAGCCAAGATCAGGCTGCTGCCCTCCAGTCTCAGTAACAGAGCAAGACCGTGTCCAAAAAAAAAAAATTATTATTTTAGAAAAATGTGTAAATGAAAATGTGAAAGACCAGAAGTATACACTGAAGTGTTAGTGTATAATTACACTATCTAGAGGCTAATACTTAGTCAATGTTTTTTTCATTTGTCCAGATCTTTTACAATAAACATGTATGTTCTATAATAAAAAGTTAGGTTTAAATCATTTTAACTTTTTTTTTCTTCAATCGATTCAACTCAGTAATTTTTATTGCAACTGGAAGACAATACATCACAGAAACTTTATGGTAGGTCTGGGGAAAAGTGTTATTTACAATAAATGATGAAATAGTTTGTCTTTGGCAATATGATTACATACAAAGAATGCAAAATGCAGGTTTGTATGCCTTCCAAGGAACACCATCAAGTCCCTAGAGTTTGGCTGATTGCACCTGCCTCCACATTGTTTCTATAGGTTCACGTGAACATACTGAACATCGTGTTCTTTCTTATGGTTCTCCCTTTCTATTCATGATATTGGCAGTTTCACAGAAAATACAGAAAAAAGAATGGCTTTTGAAAAATTATTACTCTCATAAATTAATTTGGCCATGTAGGTCTATTGGCCAGCCAAGGTCAGACAACACATTTTCTGCTCTGTTCCCCAGGCTGGAGTGCAGTGACACAATCTCAGCTTACTGCAACTGCCACTTCCTGGGTTCAAGGGATTCTCCTGCCTCATCCTCCTGAGTAGCTAGGATTACAGGTGCCTGCCACCACACCTGACTAATTTTTGTATTTTTAGTAGAGACAGCGTTTCACCATATTGGCCAGGCTTGTCTCGACTCCTGACCTCAAGTGATCTAGCCCACCTTGGCTTCCCAAAGTACTGGGATTACGGGTGTGAGCCGCCACGCCCCACCCATTTTAACATTTTTAAATAGTTCTGAAGATAGTTTTTGCATTTCATAAAAGATAATGAAGACACTTGAGAACTTTATAAAAGTTAACTTTATTTTCACCTATATGTAAATTATTTGAGACTGGTAACCTCAGTATGGTAAGCTCTTACTCAGTCCATAAAGAATAACAAAAAAAAAAAAAAAAAAATTCTGAGTTTTTTTTGGAAGCATTCAACAAAAATTTGTAATTTCATTTCACAAATAAAAACTTTTTTTTCCCATGAAAATATCCTAGGGTGAGTAGGAACTGATAGTCTTTAAAGAGAGTTACATCATTTTATTGAAAAACACTCTTGGCAAATAGGGTGCTAATAGACACAATACTTTCTTATTAAAAATAAACAAAATGTGTGTGGGATTTTGTTTTTATTTGGTATTTAGTAGACTGTGTCTGTTCATGAGAAGGCAAATATTCTAATAGCTATCCATTAAAGAACATAAACTTACTTTCCTTTAGTTAAACAGCATGAATAGCTAACACGTACACTAACATTTACACATGCCAGCTTCTCACAGTTCACAAAAGACTAGTGGAGATACTTTTTGTTTAAAAAGACTGCCTCAGGACTGGATTCCACCATCTAAATAGTAGTCCTAGAACTTCCACAAACACTCTGTGGATGTAGTTTAGTTACTCAAACAATGCTAGGTTCTCAAATTCTTTAGCTATAATGATGAAAAGCTTGAAAAATCTAATTTTCAAAGAATAAGATTCTTTCTGCCTCTATCATTTTTATTCTAGGCACTTCTGGCTAATTAAGCATTTTTTCCACTTTGCACAAACTTCAAAGGCAAGAAAAAAATTATACAAATAATTCTCCTTATTCTAGTGAAGGCTTTTTACGAATATAAACTGGAAACAATTATGAAGCTATTTATAAAGACTCACTATTAGAAATGGAATTTTCTGTTTGTTCAAAGTAAGAAATGAAAGCTTCCTATTGGGAAATCAAAACCTAAGAGAAATGTCACAAAAGTGCCTACAAACATAAACAACAGCTTTTCATCAATTTTTAAAGTTTACTAATGACTTGTATTTGCTACCTGATTGTAAATTGTATTTAATGTTTGTGGTTTTATGTAATTAAATTTAATCTTTACTTTTAAGCATGCAAATAAAGGTATAACCTTGATTTTTTTTTTTTTTTTTTTTTTTTGAGACAGCGTCTCACTTTGTCAGCCAGGCTGGAGTACAGTGGTGCAATCTTGGTTCACTGCAACCTCCACCTCCCATATCTAAGTAATTCTAGTTCCTCAGCCTCCCAAGTAGCTGGGATTACAGGCACCTGCCACCACACCTGGCTAATTTTTTAATCTTTAATAGAGACGGGGTTTCACCATGTTGACCAGTCCAGTCCCGAACACCTGACTTCAGGTGATCCACCCACTTCAGTCTCTTAATGCTGGGATTACAGGTGTCAGCCACCATGCCCAACTTGATTTTAATTTTTTAAAAGAACTCCACCTCTGAAGTTTCTGGGTCTTACTATTTAGTTACTACCTTGAATGGTTAATATCAACCAATTATTAACAATAGCACAAGTATTTGTGAATCTCTTGAAGTTTTTACAATCAATTCACATAATTTATTAGCATGAGCATCAAATCAGATAACGTTGCACAGACAAAACATAATTCTTATTTTTCAAGGAACAGAGAAACAAGCTTTTTTATTTTAAATGAAAGTTCTCATGTAAGCCTCAAAATGATTAGAAGATATAAATATTTGCTCCAGCACTTTGAGAGGCCAAGGTGGGCTAATCATGAGGTCAGGAGATCAAGACCAACGTGCCCAATATGGTGAAACCCCATCTCTATTAAAAACACAAAAATTAGCTGGCCATGGTGGTGGGCACCTGTAGTCCCAGCTATTCAGAAGGCTGAGGCAGGAGAATCACTTGAACCCAGGAGGCAGAGGTTCCAGTGAGCTGAGATTGGGCCACTGCACTCCAGTCTGGACAATAGAGCAAGACTCCATCTCAAAAATAAATAAATATCATACTAACACAAAATTTACTCTAACAAGAAAGCTGTGGTAATGCAATTTTTCACAACCAACAACAGGACCAGGATAAAAGAATGTGATGTTTGTCATGAACAGTCAAAAAAGTTGTACTATCTTTAGTTGTTTCTGAATTGAATAAGGAACATCATAAAGAAAAATGAGGAATATTGCCATTCCCAATAAGATATGCTGGTAGTGCTTTAGAGCTAGAAGGGATTTTGATGATGCCATCTTCCTTCACTAGTTGTCTAACAAAATTTGGAGCCCTAGAAAGAAGGTCAGGTGGAATGGAAAGGGCACAGAATTTGGTTTAAGATATACTGGGTTGTGATGCTGGATAGAGCTCAGATCCAGACATTGCTTGATGGCTGGAATTAATTTAACTCTTATGAGAGAAAACTGAATACTAGGAAGAAGACTCTAAGTATCCACTACTATACTGTCTGCGCTGAGATTAGCAGTGTATTTCTTTCTGAAACCTATCCATCCTCTTCCAGCAACCTGAAAAGTCTATCTTCCTCCCAACAACCTCTTTCCTGTTCAGAGGCAGCTCAAGTATCAACACAGCAAAGAGCTCTGGCCATCCGTGTTCACAGTGATCATGCCTTCAAGATGTAGGGTTGTGTTATGGTGAAGAGCAGACTCTGACACCCAGCTGCCTGAGTTTACATCCAGATCTGCCACTTGTGAGTTGCATGAGCTTGGGCAAGTAACCAAGCTTCACTCTGCCTCTATGGGGGGAACTCAGGTATACACACAATGCAACAAATCAATACTGTCTGAATCATTTTTATGTGTTAGTTTTCCTCCTTAGCCAAGTGGTATGCTTCTTTGTCTGACAAAATTCTTGAGTAGATGATGCATATTTTTAAGTGCTATTAAAACAAAATTCTTGAGGGCATGAATATCTTAAGCTATTAAAAAATTAGTATGTGTAAATTAAGATATGAGGTTTGAAAGATACTCATATATAATAATATAAATTCTCCAGTTCTAGGCACTTGAACTTAATTTCCAAGATGTTTTTCAACTTCCAGAGACTTCCAGTTTACTGACAAGAAACCAAAGCCCAGAGAAGAGAGAAGTTAAGTGATAAAATCAAGAATGAACTAATTATTTGCAGGGTCCACTGATTCTGACTTTTATTCTTGCATTCTTTCTTTTATACCATATTGGTATAATGAATGGTTTCAGTATAAGCCTTCCTGTTAATTGTTTCTTAAAAGTCTTTCAAATACTACTTTTCGGAGGGTTTTTTTTCTTTTCAAAATAAATGTATCAAGTATTTTTAGAAGCCCAAGGAGGAGAATCTATGAATGAAATTTAGCTGTGAGGTGGTTTAAATAATACATACTACACACACACACAAATACAAACACACATAGTAAAAATGCAAAATTTGTATTGTTCTGGAGAACAAATTCCAAAATTTTAAGATGGACACAGGAATCCATAATTCAAAAAAAGATCAGACCACCAATATAAATGATTTACGGAGTCCCGTCCACTCTAAAATTCTATGACCATATCATTAAATCTGTTAATTATAAGTAGCCAGATTTTTGTGGTCAAATGTTTTATAATTAGCATGGATTGAAATGTAATACATACTATTTTAAACTTCAAAACAAATGAAATTAACTTTTATTTACAAGACAATGCTATAATTAATATTCTCATCCTTTCTGGCCTTGGGTCACCGCCTTTTGGAAGTCAGAGAACAGATGAACTTTATATTACAACCCAGAGCAATACAGCACGAACTGCAGATTTGCCTGAATCCAGGAAGGCCACATTCTTTATCCTCACAACAAAACATTGCTTTCCATCCATGGGCATCATAAACTGTGCATCATCATTTTAGAAATGCTCTTCCTCAAGTCTGTGTCAGGTCAATTCCATTTTTAAAAACAAAAACATAAGTAGAATATAAATAGAATAAATTCAATACAGTAAAAGAACACAAATCATCAGGGACCAAGAGAAATCTCTGTCTTCTCTGGACAAATTGCTTAACCTGATCTGGGTTTTAGTTTCCTCTGCTATAAAAAGAAGGATGGCACAGTGGCTCATGCCTGTAATCCCAGCATTCTGGGAGACCAGGTCTGGCAGATCACTTGAGCTCAGGAGTTTGAGATCAGCCTGGGCAACATGGTGAAACCCTGTCTCTACAAAAGATACAAATATTAGCCAGGCATAGTGGCATGTACCTGTAAGTTCCAGCTACCAGGGAGGCTGAGGTGAGAGGATCACCTGAGCCTGGGAGGTTGAGGCTGCAGTGAGCTGTGATCACACCACTGCACTCCGACATGGATGACAGAGCAAGACCCTGTCTCAAAAATAAAGAAAGGAAAATAAAGACGTTGAGAACCAAATCTCTCCCGATTTTTTTCAGTTTGGGGCTTGGGGGTGGTCTTTTGTCCATCTTCCAACACCTTAGTCAGCCTAGAGACGGCTTCCCTCAAATTGTTTGTTTTTCCCTGGCTGAACAAATGATCAAAGGAGAGTCATGAAGATCTATCAAAGGATGAAGTAATAAGACAGCTTTCTAATTCTTCCTGAGACAGCCTCCTGGAATGCAATATTATATTCACAGTGCTACCAATTCCCAAACCAGACAAAACTATTTTGCCTATATTTTAAAAAGAGAAGTTTAAAAACTGCCTTCCAGAAACAAATGATTTGAGGATTTCACAGCTGTTTGGAGAAAACTAACAGCACATTTAGGTATAGATACAATAAAATTACGTATTTGGACTTCATTACATTGAAATTTGGAAAACTTCTTATATTCACTTTATGAGGTAAAAGAATGAGATTCACTATTCCCCAGGGATCAAGTAAATGAAGAACGGAGAGGGGAGGTACATGAGGGAGATTCGTTATGTTCATGTTTACATGTTTTTTTCTGTTTTTATGCCACTAAAAATTGTTCCAAGAGGAAAATTTAAAACAATGTATGATAACATAGTTATTGAGTAGTAATTTTTGTCTTAGTCCATTCAGGCTGCTATAAGAAACTACAACATCCTGGATGGCTTCAACAACAAACACTCATTTCTCATAATCTACAGGGTAGAGAGTCCAAGATCAAGGAACTGGCAGATTCAATGTCTGATGAGGGACCACTTCTTAGTTCATAGATGGCAATCTTCTCACTGTGTCCTCACAGGGCAGAAAGGGTGAGGGATCTCTCCAGGGTCTCTTTCATAAGGGCACTAATCCCAGTCATGAGGTCTCCACTGTGATAGTCTAATCACCTCCCAAAGGACTCACCTCCTAATACCATCACATCAGGGTTTAGGATTTCAACATAAAAATTGGGAAGACAGATTCAGTCTGTAACATTTCACCCCTAGCCCCACAAAATACATGTCTTTCTCATATGTACAATATATTCATTCCATCTAACAGCGCCGAAAGTCTTAGTTCATTCCAGCAACAACTCTAAAGTCCTGAGTCTCATCTAAACATCACCTAAATCAGATATGAATGAAACTCAAAGTATGATTCATCCACAGGCAAATTCCTCTTCAGTTGTGAACCTGTGAAACCAATCAAGTTATATGCTTTCAAAATATGATGAGACAAGCCCAGCACAGACAATTTCATTCTAAAAAGGGAGAGATAGGAAAGAAGTAAGGGCTAATGGGCCTCAAATAAGTTAAGAACTTAATGGGGCAAACAATATTAAACCTTAAGGCTTAAGAATAATCCTCTTTAGCTCAATGCTTCACTCTCTAACCCGCTGGGGCAGCAGTGCCACACCCCTGGCTTGGTGGGATACTGCACAAGCCCTGAGTCTCTGTGGTGGCCCTGCCCATGCCACAGCTTTCTGATACGGCCCTTGCCCCAGGGACAGCTCTCTCCAGGCTAGAATTGTAGCCCTACTTCAGGCAGCCCCTCCTTTGCAACCTAAGTGGAGACCACCATAACATCCAGGCCCATATCCTCTGTCCCTGGTGACAACCCTGATGATCTCTGAATCACCTTTGAAGTCATTCTTCCACAGCACTGAAGAACAGTGCCTGATTTCTACTGACAAGGCTGATCCATACTAACCTCTTTATCAAATGGTGGTTTGGCCACACGCTTAGGGCCATCATTTTTTATATTATGCATAGGCAAAAAATCTTCCCAATCTTTTTCTGCCTTTATTTTTCCTTAACAAAAGCAAGTCATTAACTAAAAATTAAAAAAATTAAAGAAGTCATTTTTCTCTTCTTGCATTTTACCATAAGCAGTTAGGAGAAGCCAAGCTGTATGTTAAACACTGCTTAGAAATTTTCTCAGTTAGATATTCAATTTTATTCTTTACAAGCTGTACCTTCCACAAAACAATAGGCTCTAAGCATAATTCCATCTCCCTCACCACTTCATGACAAGAATCACCCTTCCTCCAGTTTCCAATAATATCTTCCTCGTTTCCATCTAAGGCTTTATCAGAATGGCCTTTACCATCTATACTTTTATCAATATTCTGGTTATGATTACTTAGACATTCTCGAAGAAGTATGAGGCTTTCTCTGTAGCTCTCCTCTTATTTCTGAGCCCTCACCAGAATCACCTTTAATGACTGATGACAACAGTGTAGGCTTTTTCTAGCATGCATCTCAAAATTCTCCCAGCCTCTATTCATCACCTAATTCCAAAGCCACTTCCACATTTTTAGACATTTATTACAGCAGCACTCTCACTTCTTGGTACCAATATCTATTGTATTATGAGGAATTGGCTCACATGACTATGGAGACTGCAGTCTCATGATCTGTTGTCTGCAAGCCAAAGTGCCAGGAATGCCAGTGGTATAATTTAATCTAGGTCCAAACACCTGGTAATGTATACCATGTCCTTTGGTAGAAGATAAGACGAAATGTCCCATCTCCAGCAGCAGGTAGGAAGCAAAAAGGGACAGATTTATCCTTCTTCTTTGTCTAATCAAGTCTTTGACTGAATAATGCCCACCCACAGTGGAGAGGGCAATCTCCTGAATCCATGTGTACAAATGCTAATCATCTGGAAACACCCTCATAGACATACCCAGAAATAATGTTAAATCTGAGCATTCTGTGGCCAGTCAAGTTGACACATAATATAAACCATCACAATATTTAAAATTTTTTCATCAGATCTATATATTATTTAAAGTGGGGGTCAGCAAACTATAGTTTGTGGGTCAGTGCCTATTTTGTAAAACAGCTTTATTAGAATGCAGCTATGCCTATTCATGTATTTATTGTCTATGGCTGCTCTCAGACTAACATGGCATAACTGAATAGTCACAACAGAGGCCATATGGCCAGAAAGCCTAAAAACCCAACCCTTTAATAAAAAATCTACAGAACCTCAATCTAAATCACTTTTAAAGAAAAACTCAGAGATATGATCCAAGATGGCCGAATGGGAACAGCTCTGGAGTATAGTTCCCAGCAAGAATGCAGAGGGTGAGTGATAACCGCATTTCCAAACAAGTTTTTACTGCCCACAGACCAGGAGATTCTGGGTTGGAAAAGCACCACGAGTCTCCAGCACGGCTGTTTCAGCAGGTCTCCAGACAAAAACTTACACAAATATGGGCAGCCATTTCAACCGGCACCTGGAACATCTGGGAAACAAAGCCACCCATTCAACTGAAAAAAAAAAAAGGGGGCTCAAACAGGGTGCCAGGTGATCTGGCTCAGCAGGTCCCACACCCACAAAGACCAGCAACCTGAAACACTCTGAATTGAGAGTTTCACAGCAAATGCAGCTGGACCCAGGACTGTGCAGCTCTGTGGGGCAAAGAGTGTCTGCCATTACCGAGGCAGCCCACCAATACAGAGGCAGTCTGCCATTACTGAGGCAGCTCTAACTATACCTCTACAAACAAAACCGCAAGGAAGTTCAAACAGCAGCTGGGCAGGTCCCACAGCAGCTCAGCAACATCTCTGGTGGCAAACTGTGACTAGGCTACCTCCTCGCTGGGCAGGACATCTCTGAAAAAAAGGCAGCAGCATGTCAGGAACTTATAAATAAAGCCCCACCTTACCAGGACAGAGCACCTGGGGAAAAAAGGTGGTGATGAATTCCGCTGCAGCAGACTTAAATATACCTGCCCAGCAGCTCTGAACAGAACAACCAAGCTCACAGGTCAGCACTTGACCTCCCATGAGGGTCAGACTGTCTCCTCAGGCAGCTCCCTGACCCCCGTATATCCAAAGAGTCACAAGTAAGAGCACAGGCTGACATCTAGCAGGTATCCTTCCGGGACAAAGATAACAGAAGAAGAAACTGGCAGAAACCCTTACTATTCTGCAGCTGCTGCAGGTGATCCCCAGGCAAGAAGGGTCTGGAGTGGCCCTCCAGCAGTCCCACAGCAGAGGGGCCTGTGTTAGAAGAAAAACTAAAAAAAAAAAAAAAAAAAAACCTTCATCATCAACAAAAGGTATGTCCACTCAGAGAAGCCATCTGAAAGTCACCAATTACAAAGACCACAGATAGATAAATCCATAAAGATGGGAAGAAACCAGTGCAAAAAGGATGAATACAACCACAGCCGGAATGCCTCTCCTCCTGCAAGGGATCACAACTCCTCATCAGCAAGGGAACAAAGCTGGATGGAGAATGAGTCTGATGAACTGACAGAAACAGGCTGCAGAAACTAGGTAATAACAAACTTCTCTGAGCTAAAAGAACATATTCTAACCCAATGCAAAGAAACTAAGAACCTTGAAAAAAGGTTTGACAAAATGCTAATGAGAATAAACAACTTACAGATGAATATAAATGAATTGAAGGAGCTGAAAATCACATGAAAACTTTGTGAAGCATATACAAGTTTCAATAGCTGAATCAACCCACCAGAAGAAAGGCTATCAGAGACTGAAGATCAATGCAATAAAATAAAATGAGAAGGCTAGATTAGAGGAAAAAAGAGTGAAAAGAATTAACAAAGCCTTCAAGAAATAGGGGATCATGTGAAAAGACCTATCTGTGTTTCATAGATATACCTGAACGTGATGGAGGGAATAAATCCAAGCTGGAAAACAGTCTTCAGGATATTATCCAGGAGAACTTCCCCAACCTAGCAAGGCAGGACAATATTCAAGTCCAGGAAATACAGAGAACACCACAAAGATATTCCTCAAGAAGAACACCCCCAGGGCACATAATCATCAGATTCACCAGGGTTGAAATGAAGGAATAAATGCTAAGGGCAGCCAGAAAGAAAGGTCTGGTTACCCACAAAGGGAAGCCTATCAGACTCACAGAGGATTTCTCTGCAGAAACCCTGCAAGCCAGAAGTGAGTGGGGGCCAATATTCAACATCCTTAAAGAAAGGAACTTTCAACCTAGAATTTCATATCCAGCCAAACTAAGCTTCATAAGTGAAGAAGAAGCAAAATCCTTTATGAACAAACAACTGCTCAGAGATTTCATCACCACCAGGCCTGCCTTACAAGAACTCCTGAAAGAAGCACTAAACATAGAAAGGAACAACCAGTACCAGCCACTCCAAAAATGTACCAAAAGGTAAAGAGCAATGACACAGTAAAGAAACCGCATCAACTAATGGGAAAAACAACCAGCTAGCATCAAAATGGCAGGATCAAATTCACACATAACAATATCAACCTTAAATGTAAATGGGCTAAACGCCCCAAACAAAAGACACAGACTTGCAAATTGGATAAAAAGTCATAACCCATTGGTGTGCTATATCCAGGAAGCCCATCTCACATGCAAAGATACACATAGGCTCAAAAAAAAGGGATGGAGGAAGAGTTACCAAGCACATGGAGAACAAAAAAAAGCAGGAGTTGCAATCCTAGTCTCTGAAAATGTAGACTTTAAACCAACAAATATCAAAAGAGACAAAGAAGGACATTACATAATGGTAAAAGGATCAATGCAATGAGAAGAGCTAACAATCCTAAATATATATGCACCCAATACAGGAGCACCCAGATACATAAAGCAAGTTAACAACCTAAAAAGAGACAGAGGCTCCCACACAATAATAGTGGGAGACTTTAACACTCCACTGTCGATATTAGAGAGATCAATGAGACAGAAAATTAACAAGCATATCCAGGACCTGAACTCAGATCTGGACCAAGCAAACCTAATAGACATTTACAGAATTCTCTACCCTAACTCCACAGAATATACATTCTTCTCAATACCACCTCACACCTACTCTAAAATTGACCACACAATTGGAAGTAACTCACTCCGCAGCAAATGCAAAAGAACAGAAATCATAACAATCTCTCAGACCACAGTGCAATCAAATTAGAACTCAGGATTAAGAAACTAACTCAGAATCTCACCTCTTTGTGGAAACTGAACAAATGGCTCTCGAATGTTGACTGGATAAACAATGAAATGAAGGCAGAAATAAAGATGTTCTTCAAAACCAACGAGAATGAAAACACAACATACCAGAATCTCTGGGACACATTTAAAGCAGTCTCTAGAGGAAAATTTATAGCAATAAATGCCCACATGAGAAACAAGGAAAGACCTAAAATCGACACCCTATCATCAAAATTGAAAGAGCTAGAGGAGCAAGATCAAAAAAACTCAAAAGCTAGCAGAAGACAAGAAATAACTAAGATCAGAGACACAAAAAACTCTTCAAGAAATCAATAAATCCAGGAGCTGGTTTTTTGAAAAGATCAACAAAATAGACTGCTAGCCAGATTAGTAAAAAAGAAAAGAGAGAATAATCAAATAGATGCAATAAAAAACAATAAAGGGGATATCACCACCAATTCCACAGAAATACAAACAACCATCAGAGATTACTACAAACAACTCTATGTACATAAACCAGTAAACCTGAAAGAAATGGATAAACTCCTGGACACTTGCACCCTCCCAAGCCTCAATCAGGAATACATCAAAACCCTGAACAGACCAATAACAAGGGCTGAAGTTGAGGCAACAATTAACAGCCTACCAACCAAAAAAAGCCCAGGTCCAGATGGGTTCAAAGCCAAATTCTACCAGACATACAAAGAGGAGCTGGTACCACTCCTTCTGAAACTATTCCAAACAATCCAAAAAGAGGGAATCCTTCTCAAATCATTTTATGAGACCAACATCATCCTGATACCAAAACCTGGCAGAGACTCAACAAAAAAGAAAACATCCAGCCAATATCCATGACAAACATAGATGCAAAAATCTTAAATAAAATACTGGCAAACCAACTGCAAAAGCACATCAAAAAGCTTGTCCATCACGATCAAGTAGGCTTCATCCCAGGGATGCAAGGCTGGTTCAACATACACAAGCCTATCAGTGTAATTCACCACATAAACAGAGCCAAAGACAAAAACCACATGACTATCTCAATTGATGCAGAGAAGGCCTTCCACAAAATTCAATAGCCCTTTATGCTAAAAATTCTCAATAAACTAGGTATCAATGGAATGTATCTCAAAATAATAAAAGCTATTTATAACAAACCCACAGACAATATCATACTGAATGGCAAAAACTGGAAGCATTCCCTTTTAAATCTGGCACTAGACAAGGATGCCCTCTCTCACACTCCTATTTAATATAGTATTGGAAGTTCTAGCCAGAGAAATCAGGCAAGAAAAAGAAACAAAGGGTATTCAATTAGGAAAAGAGGAAGTCAAATTGTCTCTATTTGTAGACAACATGATTGTATCTTTAGAAGACCCCATCGTCTCAGCCCAAAATCTCCTGAAACTGATAAGCAACTTCAGCAAAGTCTCAGGATAGAAAATCAATGTGCAGAAATCACAAGCATTCCAGTACACCAATAACAGACTTAAAGAGAAACAAATCGAGAACAAATTGCCATTCCCAATAGCTGCAAAGAGAATAAAATACCTAGGAATACAACTTACAAAGGATATAAAGGACTTCTTCAGAGAGAACTAGAAACCACTGATCAAGGAAATAAGAGAAAACAGAAATAGATGGAAAAACATTCCATGCTCATGGTTAGGAAGAATCAATATTGTGAAAATGGCCATACTGCGCAAAGGAATTTATAGATTCAATGCTATCCCAATCAAGCTACCATTGACCCTCTTCACAGAACTGGAAAAAACCACCTTAAACTTCATATGGAACAAAAAGAGAGCCCACAGAGCCAAGACAATTCTAAGCAAAAACAACAAAGCTGGAGGCATCATGCTACCTGACTTCAAACTATACTACAATTCTACAGTAATCAAAATCGCATTGTACTAGTACGAAAACAAAGATATAGACCAGTGGAACAGAACAGAGGCCTCAGAGGCAATGCCACACATCTACAACTATCTGATCTTTGACAAACCTCACAAAAACAAGCAATGGGGAAAGGATTCCGTTTAATAAAGAGTGCTGGGAAAACTGACTAGCCTTGTGCAGAAAGCAGAAACTGGACCCCTTTCTGACACCTTACACTAAAATTAACTCCAGATGGATTAACGACTTAAACATAAGACCTAACACCATAAAAATCCTAGAAGAAAACCTAGGCAAAGCCATTCAGGACATAGGCATAGGCAAGGACTTCATGACTAAAACACCAAAAGCATTGGCAACAAAAGCCAAATTAGACAAATGGGACCTAATTAAACTCCAGAGCTTCTGTACAGCAAAAGAAACAATAGTGAAAGTGAACCAACAACCAACAGAATGGGAAAAAAATTTGGAATCTATCCATCTAACAAAGGGCTAATAATCAGAATCTACAAAGAACTAAAACAGATTTACAAGGAAAAAAACAAACAAGCCCATTCAAAAGTGGGTGAAGGACATGAACAGACAGTTTTCAAAAGGAGACATACATGAGGCCAACAAACATATGAAAAAATGCTCATCATCACTGCATTAGATCTAATGCATAAATCTAATGCATTTGCATTAGAAAAATGCAAATCAAAACCACATTGAGCTACCATCTCACACCAGTTAGAATGGCGATCATTAAAAAATCTGGAGACAACAGACGCTGGAGAGGATGTGAAGAAGTAGCAACACTTTTACACTGGTGGTGGGAGTGTAAATTAGTTCAACCATTGTGAAAGACAGAGTGACAATTCCTCAAGGACCTAGATATAGAAATTCCATTTGACCCAGCAATCCCATTACTGGGTATATAACCAAAGGATTATAAATCATTCTGTTATAAAGACACATGGACACGTATGTTCATTGTGGCACTGTTTACAATAGCAAAGACCTGGAACCAACCCAAATGCCCATTGATGATAGACTGGACAAGGAAATTGTGGCACATAAACACCATGGAATACTATGCAGCCATAAAAAATGATGCGTTTGTGTCCTTTGCTGGGACATAGATGAATCTGGAAACCATCATTCTCAGCAAACTGACACAAGAACAGAAAATCAAACACCACATGTTCTCACTCATAGGTGGATATTGAACAATGAGAACACATGGACACAGGGAGGGGAGCATCACACACTGGGGTCTGTTTGGGGGGATTAGGTAAGGGATGGGGGTAGGAAGTTGGGGAGGGATAACATGGGGAGAAATGCCAGATACAGATGATGGGGTGATGGAGGCATTTCCATGTATGTACCTATGCAACAATCCTGCATGAATGTACCTATTGCATACATTGATGTATGTACCTATGCGACAATCCTGCAGGCTCTGCACATGTACCCCAGAACCTAAAGTGCAATAAAATATATTTAAAAAAAAAAAAAAAAGAAAAGAAAAGATACACACATGTACTCACACAGCATGACTCTTATTCTATTTGTTTTCTGTGAATTTTTATATGATAAAAATACTTACAGTTTTCTCCAGATCCCCAAAATTTTGTATGAAAAAGATATTTTCTAATTCTTGGGGAATGATTTTATCTTTCCACCTAAAACGATTTTCCATATAAAATGATTTCCAAGATATTGGACACAAGGCAACAAAGGATAGTGATCCTTGAGAAATAAGAACTGGATGAGGTGAGCTCTGTAAGTGCTTAAGCTTACTATTTAGAGAGAATTACCAAGCTGTGATGCAGAGAAGGGGAACTCAGGCTGCTTCCAGCAGGTTTCCTGAGTTTTCAGAGATTGTGCTGAGAGACCTAGGAGGCCAAGGTGGCTAAAGTTCACTGGAAAGAGTAATAGAGAGGAAAGAACTAAACAGTGAGACAGCTCCAGGAATGTTGAGAGATTTCCACTCAAGTATTCAGAGAGTACTAATAAGAGAATTAAGGCAAAGAAATTACTCAAAGCTGAGGAAAAATATCAGCCTTGAGTAATTTCTCCAATTTCTGTAAGTCTTTGAGGTAACAATTCTTAGAACTCAGACAGGGCTGAAAATAATTCCTGTACTCCACAAAGTGTAAAACCTCAAAATTCATAGAGCATCAGGTAAAGTACTCAGAAGAGTTTTGCCTCCATATGCTGTAGGTGCTGCTCTGGTGCTACCATATACAGACAAGAAACAGGACTAAAAGATTCAAATTTTTTCAAGTCACTTAGCTGAAACCCAGAGCAAAACTCAAGAATATTTGTAGAAATATAAAAATGTGCAGCATTCAACTAGTTAAAATTTAAAATACTGGCATTTAATTAAAAATTACCATGCATACAATAAAAACATATTTTATAATGAGAAAAAAATACCAACACTGACCAGTAATGAATACAAATACAATAAAATAAGTAGACCAAAATATTAAAGCTGTTATTGAAACTGTATCTCATATGTTTAAGAAGCTACAGGAAAGAATTACCACATTAAGTAAAAATGTGAGAGATACAAAAAAGACTAAATTTGAACTTCAGGAAATGAAAACTATAATGTCTCCATAAGAAAATACACTGACTGAGATTAGTAGTAAATTAGACATTGCAGAAAACAATATTGAAACTTGGAGACCTAGTCATAAGTAATATCCAACACAAAAGAGAAAAAAGATGGGTAAAAAGTGAGCAAAGCATCACAGAGATCTACGACAATTTCTAGCAGACATGTGTATATGTAATTGGAGTCTCCAAGGAGGGGAAGGGAAAGAATACAAACATTGAAGAAATAATAATCAATAAAGTTTTTAAATTTGATAAATACTATAAACCCACAGATACAAGAAGTTCAACAAATGCCAAGGGAAAAAAATGAAGAAAATTAAACCATGCTACATATTAATACTGACAGATAAGTTTATGGCTTTAAATGCTTATATTAGAAAAGCAGAAAGTGTAATCTCAATGTTCTAAGCTTCTACCTTAAGAAGTTAGAATATCAAATCCAAAATACATAGATGTAGGGGAATAAAAAGAGTAGAAGTAAATAAACAGATAAGCAATGAAAAAAATCAATGAGGACAAGAATTGGTTTTAGAAAAAAATAAATAAAATTGACATAACTGTTCAAAAACTGATTTAAAAAAAGGAAAACACAAATTTCCAATATTAGGAATATGAGCTATAACTACAGATCCTACAGATGTTTAAAACAAAGTAATGAATCATTTTACGCCAATAATTCAACAACTTAGATAAAAAAGTCAAATACCTAAAAGGTACTTACCAAAACTATCTGCATATGATTTCATATATCAAAAAAATAATTTGTAAATAAAATTTTATCACAAAGAAAACTCTACTCACAGATGACTTCATTGATAAACTATTTTAAATTTAAAGAATAAATATATCAACCTTATACAAACACTTTAAGACAGTTGAAGAGAAAGAAACATGTTTCAACTCATTTTCTGAAGCCAGTAGAATCCCAACACAAAAACTGAAAAAGACATTACCAGAAAGAGGATTATAGAACAAATAATGACACTCATTAACATATATGCAAAATTTTTCATAAATATCAAATCAAACCCAGCAATATATATAAAGTATAGTACACTGACATAAAATGGAGATTATAGAAAATCAAAGCTAGTTCAACATTCAAACTCTAATCAATGTCATTCACTATAGTAAGAGAGTAAAGAAGAAAGTCACTAAATTCAGTTAAAAGCCTTCATGATTTAAGAAGAAAACTCAGGTCAATTTGATTTAAAAAAGAAAAGAAATAATGAAAATAATAATTTCATTTAGCAGAACTAAATGAAATTGAAACAAAAAATATAAAATGTAAACAAAACAAAAAGCTGATTCTTTGAAAAGATAAATTGATAGACCTTTAATAAGATTAACCAAGAAAAGAAGAGAGACCCAAATAAACTCAATTAGAAATGAAACAGGCGATATTACTACTGATAGCACAGAAATACAAAAGGTCATTCAAGGCAACTATGAACACCTTTAGGCACATAAACTAGAAAACTTAGAAGAGATGGATAAATGCAACCCTCCTAGATTAAACAGGAAGATACAGGAACTCTACACAGACCAATTAACAAACAGCGAGACTGAAATGGTAATTTAAAAATTGTCAACAAAAACGAAGTCCAGGACCAGATGAATTCAAGCTGAATTCTATCAGACATTCAAACAAAGATTGGTACCAATCCTATTGACAGTATTCCACAAGGTAAAGAAAGAGGAAATCTTCCTTAAATCAGTCTGTGAAGCCACTATAACCCTAATACTAAAGCCAGGGAAGAACATAAGAAAGAAAACTACAGACCCATATCCCTGATAAACATAGATGGAAAAATCCTCAACAAAATACTAGTGAACTGAATCCAGCAACATATGTATCAAAAAGATAATTCACCACGTTCAAGTGGGTTTCATACCAGGGACACAAGGATGGTTTAACATACAAAAGTCAATAAATGTGATATGCCACATAAACAGAATTAAAAATAAAAATCACATGATCATCTTAACAGACCCAGACAAAGGATTTGACAAAATCCATCATCACTTCATAATTAAAATATTCAGCAAAATCTGCATAAAAAGGACATACCTTATGGTAATAAAAGCCATCTATGACAAACCCATAGCCAACATTATACTGAATGGGTAAAAGTTGAAAGCATTCCCCCTGAGAACTGGAACAAGACAAGGATCCCCACTTTCACCACTTCTATTCAACATACTACTGAAAATCCTAGCCAGAGCAATCAGACAAAAGAAATCAAGGGCATCCAAATTGGTAAAGAAAAAGTCAAACTGTCACTGTTTGCTGATGATGTGATTGTATACTTAGTAAACCTGAAAGACTCAGCCAAAAAGCTCCTAGAACTGGTAAATAATTCAGCAAAGTTTCAGGATTCACAATTAATGTGCACAACTCAGTGGCTCTGCTATACACCAACAGCAACCAATATGAGGATCAAATCAAGAACTCCACCCCTTTCAAAACAGCTGCAAAAAAATAAAATATTCAGGAATATACTTAACCAAGGACATGAACAACCTCTACAAGGAAAACTACAAAACACTGCTGAAAGAAATCATAGGCGACACAAACAAACACAAATACAGCCCATGCTCATGGATGGCTAGAATCAGTATTGTGAAAATGACCATACTGCCAAAAGCAACCTACAAATTCAATGCAATTCCCATCAAATTACCACCATTTTTCACAGAACTAGAACAAAATAATCCTAAGATTCATATGAAATCAAAGAGAGCCCACATAGCCAAAGCAAGACCAAACAAAAAGAACAAATCTGGAGGCATCACATTGCCTGAATTCAAACTATGCTATAAGGCCATAGCAACCAAAACAGCATGGTACTGGTATAAAAACATACACATAGATCAATAGAACAGAATACAGAACCCAGAAATAAAGCCAAATACTTTTAGCCAACTCATCTTTGACAAAGTAAACAAAAGCATAAGGTGAGGAAAGGACACCCTATTCAACAAATGGTGCTGGGATAATTGGAAAGCCACATGTAGAAGAATGAAAGTAGATCCTCATCTCTCACCTTATACAAAAATCAACTCAAGATGGATCAAGGACTTAAATCTCAGACCTAGAACTATAAAAATTCTAGAAGATAACATGTAAAACCCCTTCTAGACATTGCCTTAGGAAAAAACTTCATAATCAAGAACCCAAAAGCAAATGCAAGAAAGGCTAAGATAAATAGATGGAACTTAATTAAACTAAAATGCTTCTGCACAACAAAAGAAATAATTCACAGAGTTAACAGACAATCCCCAAAGTGGGAGAAAATCTTTACAATTAATTCATCTGACAAAGAGCTAATAATCAGAATCTACATGGAACTCAAACAAATCAGCAAGAACAAAAAACAATCCCTTCAAAAAGTGGGCTAAGGACATGAATAGACAATTCTCAGAAGAAAATATACAAATTGCCCACAAATATAGAAAAATGCTCAGCATCACTAATTATCCGGGAAATGCAAATCAAAACCACAATGCAATACCACTTTCTGCAAGAATGGTTATAATCAAGAAATCAAAAAATAACACGTTTGGCATGGATGTGGTGAAAAGGGAACACTTTTACACTGTGGGTGGGAATGTAAACTAGTACAACCATTATGGAAAACAGTGTGGAGATTTCTTAAAGAACTAAAAGTAGATCTACCATTTGATCCAACAATCCCACTACTAAGTATCT
The DNA here is from genome assembly GCF_009761245.1 of Sapajus apella. Classification (NCBI taxonomy): domain Eukaryota; kingdom Metazoa; phylum Chordata; class Mammalia; order Primates; family Cebidae; genus Sapajus; species Sapajus apella. Next base: position 456,324 of record NW_022436974.1, on the reverse strand, counting down.
ACTCAGAGGAAAAGAAGTAATTATACCAAGAAGATATTTGCAAGTGCATGTTTATAGCAGGACAACTAGCAATTGCAAAAATATGGTACAAGTTTCCAGGAGCCAAGATGGCTGACTAGAAACAGTGGCGATTGGAGGCTTCCATCAGAAATAACCAAAACAGTATGTGAATTCTGCACTGGCAACCAAGGTATCCACCCCTCAGCCAAGGAAGGTACCGAGTGAGCATGCTACCCAGCCTGGGAAACCATGCTTTTCTCATGGAACTGTGCAACCTACAGATCAGAAGAGCCCACTCATGAGCTCATGCCACCAAAGCCTAGGGTCCCAGCCATGGAGCTGCACCAATTCTCAACAGCCATTCAGCTAGAATCTGCCTAAGCCTGCCAAGTTCCCAGGGAGAGGGATGGCCAGCACCACAGCTGTGGCTGCCTGTTTTCTAAGACTTTGAGCTCCTTAGGGGAGGGGCAACAGCTAACACTGAGACTCCTAGCTGCCTAACATACTAAGCTCCACGGTGGGCGAAGGGCGACAGACATCTCTGTAACTCCAGGCCATGCATTTCCACTGCTGGAGCCAGGTAGGCTGGATGGCTTTGTCCCAAGAGGTATTCCCCACGGCCCAACACACCGGCTGTGGCAGACTGCAACCAGAGTACCTCTTCAGGCCCGACCCTGACCCATCCCTCCCTCCTCAATGGGTGGGGCCTCCCTGCAGGAACTCCAAAAACTCCAGGGAAGGGCACAGGGACAGAACCCTGATGACCCTGGGCCTGAGTTCCTAGGGAAAGGGGTGGCCATACTCTCCACGGCCAGCAGACTTAGTCTTTCTTCCTGCTAGTTCTGAGGAATCCAGGCAGCCCAGATGAGTGGGTTTCCCTTCAGTGAAGCATACCCTCTCCATCAAGGGACAACAAAAGCACTTCATAAAATGGGTCCTGCATCCCTTGCCACCCAACTGGGTGAGACCTTCCAACAGGGGTTGTCAGACACCCTAGGCAGCACTGTTCCTGTTGCCATCTGGTCAGTGCCCCTTAAGATCAGAGATCCTAGAGGAAGGAGAAGGTACCCATCTTTGCTGTTCTTTAGCCCTTGTGTAACATCTCCAGGTTTGGGAGTGAACCAGAATAGGGCCTGTAGAAAACCCCCAGCAAATCACAGCAGCTCTGCAGAAGACAGACCTGACTATTGAAAGAAAAGGAAACAGAGAGGAGGATCCAAGATGGCCATTTAGGAACAGCTCAGGATTGCAGCTCCCAGTGAAAGCGCAGAGGGTGAGTGGACACCACATTTTTATTGCCCACAGACTAGGAAATTCTTAGGTGGAGGAACTCCACAGGTCACCAGCGTGGCTGTTTCGGCCAGTGCGGCTGTGCCGGCCGGCGCCGCTGCTTTGCCCCACGCAGCTGCTTTGTCGGCGCCCCGGAGCAGCAGTTCTCCATACAAAATACACCGGTCCAGGTGCCCTTTTGGCTGGCGATTGGAGCCACGGGAAGTCGCCCATTCGTCTGTTTAAAAAGGGGACTGAGCAGAGAACCAGGACAGTAGATTCCAGGGCAAAAAAAAAAAAAAGTGCCACAAACCTCAGAGCCACTGTTTAAGCCAGCGCAGTGAGTGGCCACAGGGGAAAACAAACAGACCCCGGCGCCTCTTCAACAGGCGACTGGAACACCAACTTAAAAAAGGCTCTGAGGCAGGGAGCCAGGTGATCAGGCTCAGCTGGTCCCACCCCCACAAAAGAACAGCAACCAGAAACTCTGGATTGAGACTTTCTTTTTGTTTTGTTTTGTTTTGTTTTGAGACGGAGTTTCGCTCTTGTTACCCAGGCTGGAGTGCAATGTGCGATCTCAGCTCACCGCAACCTCCGCCTGCTGGGTTCTGGCAATTCTCCTGCCTCAGCCTCCTGAGTAGCCAGGATTACAGGCATGCGCCACCATGCCCAGCTGATTTTTTGTATTTTTAGTAGAGAGAGGGTTTCACCATGTTGACCAGGATGGTCTCGATCTCTTGACCTCGTGATCCACCCGCTTCACCCTCCCAAAATCCTGAGATTACAGGCATGAGCCACCGAGCCCGGCCTTTGGATTGAGACTTTCACAGCAAGCGCAGCTGAACCCGGGACGGTCCAGCTCTGTGGCGGAGGGGCGTCTGCCATTACCGAGGCAGCCCGCCACGCCGGAGGTAGTCAGCCAATGCTGAGGCAGCCTGCTGTTGCCAAGGCAACCCGCCACAGCAGAGAGACTCTGCCTCAACAGAGGCGGCCACCATTGCCAAAGCAATTCTAACTACACCCATATAAACAGGACTGCAGGGAAGTTCACTCGGCAGCTGGGCGGAGCCCACAGCAGCTCAGCAAAGCCTCTACAGGCAGACAGTGACTAGGCTGCCTCCTTGCTGGGCAGGGCAGGTCTGAAGGAGAAAAAAAAAAAAGAAGGCAGCAGCATAACAGAAACTCATAAATAAAGCCCTAAATCCCTGGAACAGAGCACCTGGGAACAAAAAGCAGTTTATGAGAACTGCTGCAGCAGGCCTAAATGTACCTGCCCAGCAGCTCTGAATGAACAACAATGGAGCTCACAGCTCACCATTTGAGCTCCTATAAAGAAGAGACTGTCTCCTCAAGCAGCTCCCTGACACCTATATATCCAAAGAGACACCTAATAAAGGAGAGATCAGATTGACACTAGGTGGGTATCCTTCTGGGACAAAGATAGCAGAAGAAGAAAACTGGTAACAACCCTTACTGTTCAGCAGCTGCTGCAAGTGAACCCCAGGCAAGCAGGGCCTGGAGTGAACCTCAGCAGACCTACAGCAGAGGGACCAGACTGTCAAAAGGAAAACCAAGAAACAGAAATAACCTCATCATCAACAAACAGAACGTCAGTCTGAAAGATTTGAGACCCAATCTGAAAGCCAGCAACTACAAAGTGGACAGGTGGATAAATCCTTAAAGATGGGAAGAAACCAGTGCAAAAAGGATGAAAACACCTGAAACCAGAACACCTCTCCTCCTACAAGGGATCACAACTCCACACCAACAAGGGAACAAGGTTGGAGGGAGAATCAGTGTGATGAAATGACAGAATCAGACTTCAGAAGGTGGGTAGTAAGAAATTTCTGTGAACTTAAAGAACATGTTCTAACCAAATGCAAAGAAACTAAGAACCTTGAAAAAAGATTTGACAAAATGCTAACGAGAATGGACAAAATAGAAAGGAATATAAGTGAATTGATGGAGCTGAAAAACACAACACAAGAAATTCGCGAAGCATGCACAAGTATCAATAGCCGAATTGACCAAGCAGAAGAAAGGATATCAGAGGTCAAAGATCAACTCAATGAAATAAAATGGGAAGGCAAGACTGGAGAAAAAAGGGTAAAAAGGAATGAACAAAATCTCCAAGAAATGTGGGACTATGTGAAAAGACCTAATCTACGTTTGATAGGCGTACCTGAATGTGACGAAGAGAATGAATCCAAGCTGGAAAATACTCTTCAGGATATTATCCAGGAAAACTTCTCCAACCTAGCAAGGCAGGCAAACATTCAAGTCCAGGAAATACAGAGAACACCACAAAGACATTCGTCAAGAATAGCAACCCCAAGGCACATAATCGTCAGATTCACCAAGGTTGAAATGAAGGAGAAAATACTAAGGGCAGCCAGAGAGAAATGTCGGGTTACCCACAAAGGGAAGTCCATCAGACTCACAGAGGATCTCTCAGCAGAAACCCTACAAGCCAGAAGAGAATGGGGGCCAATATTCAACATCCTTAAAGAAAAGAACTTTCAACCCAGGATCTCCTATCCAGCCAAACTAAGCTTCATAAGTGAAGGAAAAATAAAATCCTTTGGGAACATGCAAGTATTCAGAAATTTTGTCACCACCAGGCCAGCTCTACAAGAGCTCCTGAAGAGCTCCACACATATAAAGGAACAACAAGTACCAGCTCAACTAAAGGGCAAAACACCCAGCTAGCACCAAAATGGCAGTATCAAATTCACACATAACAATATTAACCCTAAATGTAAATGGACTAAATGCCCCAATCAAAAGACACAGATTGGTAAATTGGACAAAAAGACAAAACCCATAGGTGTGCTGTATCCAGGAAACCCATCTCATTTGCAAGGATACACAAAGGCTCAAAAGAAAGGGATGGAGGAAGATTTACCAAGCAAATGGAGAGCAAAAAAAAGCAGGAGTTGCAATTCTCATCTCTGATAAATTAGGCTTTAAAGCAACAAAGATCATAAGAGACAAAGAGGGACATTACATAATGGTAAAAGGATCAATATAACAAGAAGAGCTAATGATCCTATATATATATGCACCCAATACAGGAGCACCCAGATACATAAGGCAAGTTCTTAATGACTTACAAAGAGATTTAGACTCCCACACAATAATAGTGGGAGACTTTAACACCCCATTGTCAATATTAGACAGATAAACCAGACAGAAAATTAACAAGGATATCCAGGACTTGAACTCAGACCTGGACCAAGCAAACCTAATAGACATTTACAGAACTCTCCACCCCAAATCCACAAAATATACATTCTTCTCAGCACCACATCACACCTACTCTACAATTGACCACATAATTGGAAGTAAATCACTCCCAATCACTCTTTTGCAAATGCAAAAGAACAGAAATCATAACAAAGAGTCTCTCAGACCACAGTGCAATCAAGTTAGAACTCAGAATTCAAAAACCAACCCAGAACCGCACAGCTTCATGGAAACTGAACAACTTGCTATTGAATGTTGACTGGATAAACAATGAAATGAAGACAGAAATAAAGATGTTCTTCAAAACCAATGAGAATGAAGACACAACATACCAGAATCTCTGGGACACATTTAAAGCAGTCTCTAGAGGAAAATGTATAGCAATAAGTGCACACATAAGAAGCAAGGAGAGATCAAAAATTGACGCCCTATCGTCAAAACTGAAAGAGCTAGAGGAGCAAGATCAAAATAACTCAAAGTCTAGCAGAAGACAAGAAATAGCTAAGATCAGAGCAGAACTGAAGGAGATAGAGACACAAAAAAAACCCTTCAAAAAAATCAATAAATCCAGGAGCTGGTTTTTTGAAAAGATCAACAAAATAGACAGACCACTAGCCAGATTAATAAAAAAGAAAAGAGAGAATAACCAAATTGATGCAATAAAAAACGATCAAGGGGATATCACCACAGATTCCACAGAAATTCAAACCATCATCGGAGATTATTACAAATAACTCTATGCACACAAACTAATAAACCTGGAAGAAATGGATAAATTCCTGGACACTTGCCTCCTCCCAAGCCTAAACCAGGAAGAAGCCGAAACCCTGAACAGACCCATAACAAGGTCTGAAGTTGAGGCAGCAATTAAGAGCTTACCACCCAAAAAAAGCCCAGGTCCAGACGGGTTCACAGCTGAATTCTACCAGACATACAAAGAGGAGCTGGTACCATTCCTTCTGAAACTATTCCAAAGAATACAAAAAGAGGGAATTCTTACCAAATCATTTCATGAGGCCAACATCATCCTGATTCCAAAACCCGGCAGAGACTCAACAAGAAAAGAAAACTTCAGGCCAATATCCATGATGAACATAGATGCAAAAATCTTCAATAAAATACTGACAAGCCGATTGCAACAGCACATCAAAAAGCTTATCCACCAAGATCAAGTACGCTTCATCCCAGGGATGCAAGGCTGGTTCAACATACGCAAGTCTATAAACGTAATTCACCACATAAACAGAACCAAAGACAAAAACCACATGATTATCTCAATTGATGCAGAGAAGGCCTTTGACAAAATTCAACAGCCCTTTATGCTAAAAACCCTCAATAAGCTAGGTATTGATGGAACATATCTCAAAATAATAAAAGCTATTTATGACAAACCAACAGCCAATATCATACTGAATGGGCAAAAACTATAAGCATTCCCCTTGAAATGTGGCACCAGACAAGGATGCCCTCTCTCACCACTGCTATTCAATATAGTATTAGAAGTTCTAGCCAGAGCAATCAGGCAAGAAAAAGAAATAAAGGGCATTCAAATAGGAAAGGAGGAAGTCAAATTGTCTCTATTTGCAGATGACATGATTGTATATCTAGAAGGCCCCATCGTCTCAGCCCCAAATCTCCTGAAACTGATAAGCAAGTTCAGCAAAGTCTCAGGATACAAAATCAATGTGCAAAAATCACATGCATTCCTATACACCAATAACAGACTTAAAGAGAGCCAAATCAAAAACAAACTTCCATTCACAATTGCCACAAAGAGAATAAAATACCTAGGAATACAACTAACAAGAAACGTAAAGGACCTCTTCAAGGAGAACTACAAGCCACTGCTCAACAAAATAAGACAAGACACAAACAGATGGAGAAACATTCCATGTTCATGGTTAGGAAGAATCAATATGGTGAAAATGGCCATACTGCCCAAAGTAATTTACAGATTCAGTGCTATCCCCCCATCAAGCTACCAATGACCTTCTTCACAGAACTGGAAAAAACCACCTTAAACTTCATATGGAACCAAAAGAGAGCCCACATAGCAAAGTCAATTCTAAGCAAAAAGAACAAAGCGGGAGGAATCACACTACCGGACTTCAAACTATACTACAAGGCTACAGTAATCGAAACAGCATTGTACTGGTACCAAAACAGAGATATAGACCAATGGAACAGAACAGAGGTCTTGGACACAATGCAACATATCTACAATCATCTGATCTTTGACAAACCAGACAAAAACAAGCAACGGGGAAAGGATTCCCTCTTCAATAAATGGCATTGGGAAAGCTGGCTAGCCATGTGCAGAAAGCAGAAGATGGACCCCTTCCTGACACCTTACACTAAAATTAACTCCAGATGGATTAAAGACTTAATTAAACATAAGACCTAACACCATAAAAACCCTAGAAGAAAATCTAGGCAAAACCATTCAGGACATAGGCGTAGGCAAGGACTTCATGACCAAAACACCAAAAGCATTGACAACAAAAGCCAAAATAGACAAATGGAACCTAATCAAACTCCACAGCTTCTGTATGGCAAAAGAAACAAGTCATTAGAGTGAATCGGCAACCAACAGAATGGGAAAAAATTTTTACAGTCTACCCATCTGACAAAGAGCTGATGTCCAGAATTTACAAAGAACTAAAACAGATTTACAAGAAAAAAAACTAACAAGCCCATTCAAAAGTGGGCAAAGGATATGAACAGACACTTTACAAAAGACGACATACATGAGGCCAACAAACATATGAAAAAATGCTCATCATCACTGGTCATCAGAGAAATGCAAATCAAAACAACATTGAGATACCATCTCATGCCAGTCAGAATGGTGATCATTAAAAAATCTGGAGACAACAGATGCTGGAGAGGATGTGGAGAAATAGGAACACTTTTGCACTGTTGGTGTGAGTGTAAATTAGTTCAACCATTGTGGAAGACAGTGTGGCGATTTCTCAAGGACCTAGAAATAGAAATTCCATTTGACCCAATCCCATTACTGGGTATATACCCAAAGGATTACAAATTGTTCTACTATAAGGACACGTGCACACCAATGTTCATTGCAGCACTGTTTACAATAGCAAAGACCTGGAACCAACCCAAATGCCCATCAACGATAGACTGGATAGGGAAAATGTGGCACATATACACCATGGAATATTATGCAGCCATCAAAAACGATGAGTTTGGGTCCTTTGTAGGGACATGGATGAACCTGGAAACTATTATTCTCAGCAAACTGACAGAGGAGCAGAAGATCAAACACTGCATGTTCTCACTCATAGGCGGGTGTTGAACAATGAGAACACATGGACACAGGGAGGGGAGCACTACACACTGGGGTCATTTGGGGGGAAATAGGGGAGGGTTGGTGGGGGGTGGGGAGCTGGGGAGAGATAGCAAGGGGAGAAATGCCAGATGTAGGTGATGGGGAGGAAGGCAGCAAATCACACTGCCACGTGTGTACCTATGCAACAATTTTGCATGTTCTTCACATGTACCCCAAAACCTAAAATGCAATAAAATAAATAAATGGGGGAAAAAAAAAGAAAAACAAACAGAAAGCAACAACAGCAGCATCAACCAAAAAGTCTTCACAGAAACCTGATCCAAGGGTCAGCAGCCTCAAAGATCAAAACTAGATGAATTCATGAAGATGAGAAAAAAATCAATGAAGAAACCACACTGAAAACCAAAAAGGCCAGAGGGTAGCTTCTCCTCCAAATGATGGCAACACCTCTTAACAAGGACATAGAACTGGATGGAGGATGAGATGGACAAATTGACAGAAGGAGGATTCAGAAGGTGGAAAATAACAAACTCCACTGAGGTAAAGGAGCATCTTTTAACCCAATGTAAAGAAGCTAATTACTTTGATAAAAGGCTGCAGGAGCTAACTAGAATAATCAGTTTAGAGAGGAACATAAATTACCTGATAGAGCTGAAAAACAGCACAAGAACTTCGTGAAGCGTACATGAGTATTAATAGCTGAATCAATCCAGCAGAAGAAAGAATACCAGAGGTTGAAGACCATTTTGCTGAAGTAAGACCAGCAGACAAGGTTAGAGAAATAAGAATGAAAAGGAACAAACCAAACCTCCAAGAAATGTGGTACTATGTAAAAAGACTAAAGCTATGATTGATTTCAGTACCTGAAAAAGATGGGGAGAATGGAACCAAGTTGGAAAATACACTTCAGGATATTTTCCAGGAGAACTTCCCCAAACTAGGAAGACAAGTCAACATTCAAATTCAGGAAATGCAGAGAACACCACTAAGATACTTCATGAGAAGATCAACCCCAAGACAAATAATCGTCAGATTCCCCAAGGTCAAAACGAAGGAAAAAATGTTAAAAGAAGCCAGAGAAAAAGGCCGTGTCACCTACAAAGGGAAACCCATAAGACTACAGCAGACCTCTCAGCAGAAACCCTACAAGCCAGAAGAGAGTGGAGGCCAATATTCAACATTCTTAAAGAAAAGAATTTTCAACCCAGAATTTTATATCTGGCCAAGCTAAGCTTCATAAGTAAAGAAGAAATAACATCCTTTACAGACAAGCAAATACTGAGGTATGTCATCACCTATCTTTCAAGAGCTTCTGAAGGAAGCACTAAATATGAAAAGGAAAATCTGGTACCAGCAAACTGCAAAAACATACCAAAATATAAAGACCAATGACACTGTGAAGAAACTGCATCAGCTACTATGCAAAATAACCAGCTAGCATCATGATGACAGCATCAAATTCACATATAACCATATTAACCTTAGATATAAATGGGTAAATGCCCCAATTAAAAGACAGACTGGCAAAGTGGATAAAGAATCAGGACTCATCATTGTGCAGTATTCAAGAGACCCATTTCATATGCAAAGACACACACAGGCTCAAAATAAAGAGATAGAAGAAAAAATTTATATATATATATATTTTTTTTTATTATACTTTCGGTTGTGGGGTACATGTGCATATCATGCAGGATTTCTGCATAGGTACATATATGGCAACACAGTTCACTGCCTCCATCCCCTCATCACCTGTATCTGGCATTTCTCCTCATGTTATAGCTTCCCTACCCCTGCTGTCCCTCCCTAGTCTCCCCCAACAGACCCCAGTGTGTGATGCTCCCCTCCCTGTGTCCATGTGTTCTCATTGTTCAACATCTGACTATGAGTGAGAACATGTCCTGTGTCCATATATTCTCATGGTTCAACACCCACCTATGAGTGATAACATGCGGTGTTTGATTTTCTGTTCTTGTGTCAGTTTGCTAAGAATAACAGTTTCCAGATTCACCCATGTCCCTACAAAGGACATGAACTCATCGTTTTTTATGGCTGCATAGTATTCCATGGTGTATATGTGTCACATTTTGCTTGTCCACTCTATCATCGACGAGCATTTGGGTTGGTTCCAAGTCTTTGCTATTGTAAACAGTGCCACAATGAACATACATGTGCATGTGTCTTTATAATAGAATGATTTATAATCCTTTGGATATATATCCAGTAATGGGATTGCTGGGTCAAATGGAATTTCTATTTCTAGATCCTTGAGGAATGGCCACGCTGTCTTCCACAGTGCATCTAATTTACACTCCTACCAACAGTATAAAAGTGTTCCTATTTCTCCACATCCTCTCCTGCATCTGTTGTCTCCAGATTTCAGGCCAATATCCCTAATAAACATCTATGCAAAAATTCTTAATAAAACTGGCAAACCAAATCCAGCAGTGCATCAAAAGCTTATCCACCACAAAAAGATGGTTTGAACCCAAGCCTGGTTCAAGCCTATGCAAATCAATAAACATCAGCCATCACATAAACAGAGCCAGTAACAAAATCACATGATTATCTCAACAGATGCAGAAAAAAACCTTTGATAAAATTCAACATCCCTTCATGTTAAAAACTCTTAATAAACTACGTATTGAAGGAACATACCTCAAAATAATAAGAGCCAGTTATAACAAACCCACAGCCAACATACTGAATGGGCAGAAGCTGGAAGCATTCCCTTTGAAAATCTGCACAAGACAAGTTTGCCCTTTCTCACCACCCCTATTCAGCACAGTATTGGAAGTTCTGGCCAGGGCAATCAGACAAGAGAAGAATGAAACTAGATCCCTCTCTTTTGCCATTTACAAAAACTAACTCAAAATGGATTAAAAATTTAAATACAAGATTGCAAACTGTAAGAATTCTAGAAGAAATCCTAGGAAACACCACTCTGGACATCTCCCTTGAGAAACAATTTATGACTGTCTTCAAAAGAAACAAAAACAAAAATTGACAAATAGGACCCTATTGAACTAAAGAGCTTCTACAGAGCAAAAGAAACTATCAACAGAGTAAACAGAAAACCTACTGAATGGGAGAAAATATTCACAAATTCTGCATCTGACAATAACCTACTATCTGTAAGAATCTATAAGAAATTCAACAGATCAAAAAACAAATAACCCCATTAAAAAAATGGATGATAGACACGAACAGACACTTCTCAAAAGAAGACATACAAGTGGCCAACAAACGTAAGAAAATGCTCCGCATCACTAATCACCAGAGAAATGCAAATCAAAACCACAATGAGATACCATCCCACACTAGTCAGAATGGCTATTATTAAAAGTCAAAAAACCACACATGCTAGTGAGGCTGTGCAGAAAAGGGAATGCTTGTATGCTGTTAGTGAGAATGCACACTAGTTCAGCCACTGTGAAAAGCAGTTTGGAGATTTCTCAAAGAACTTACAACAGAATTACCATTCAATCCATTGCTGGTTATATAGCCAAGAGAAAAAAAATCATTGTACCAAAGACATATACACACATATATTTATTAAAGTGCTATTTACAACAGCAAAGACATGGAGTGAACCTAGGTACCCATCAGTGGTGGATCTCATAAAGAAAATGTGGTGCACAGACACCATGGAACACTAGGCAGTCATTTATAAAAAGTCATGTCTGCTGCAGCAACATAGATACAGCTGGAGGCCATTATTCTAAATGAATTAATGCAGATACAGGAAACAGAATACTGCATGTTCTCACAACTGAGAGCTAAATAATGGGTACTCAAGGACATAAAGATGACAACAATAGGCATTAGGGACTACTAGGTGGGGAATTAGGGAAAAAAGAGTTGAAAAACTACTACTGAGTACTATAATCAGTGTCTTGGTGACAGAATCAATCATATCTCAAACCTCCCCATCACACAATATACCCAGGTAAAAAACTTGCACATGTATCTCCTGAATCTAAAATAAAAGTTGAAATTACTGTTAAAAAAAAGTATAGCTTATAAATTTGGTTTAAGCTTAACCAAAAAAAGAATAAATTAAAAAATAATAATTTGAGATAAATCAAAAAATCTAAATTTAAAAGACAGACATATAGCCCTTCTGAAGAATGCAGACTCATTCATACAACCATTTGAAAATAATTCTGCATTTTCTTTACCAGGTTAAACACGCATTTACCACATGGCACAACAATTCCACATTCAGACATTTACCCGAGAGAAATGAAAACTTATGTTCACAAAAATTATTATACGTGTTTATCCATTACTAATTTATTCATAAAAGTTTAAAAACTAAGAAACCCAAATATCAAATATTTATCAGCTGTAGGTAGAATGAACAAATTTTGATGCATTCATTTAATGGAACACTGCTTAGCAATAAAAATAAACAAACTACCAAAATACATGTGTATAAATCTCAAAGACATCATATTGGACTAAATAAACAACATAGAAAAGAGAAAGGATTGAGCAGGAAGTGGAAAGAAGAAATTTTCAGGGGTGATTAAAACATTCTATATCCTATCTGGAACTCAAGGGTGCTTACATTTATCAAAACACATTAAATTGTACACTTCTAATTTACATACAACAAAACAGATTTTAACAAAAAAATTAACAGCAGCTGAGAGACAATGCTAGATACCAAAGACTGCCAACATTGTCTTTGCATGCATGCAGGCATAGAGATAAGCCATCCTCACCAAACTGCCCTTTGAGAAAGGACCTACTAGCCAGCTATGGACAGTGCTGTCCACACAGTCTCCCAGCTTTCTGTAGCCAAGGCAATCCCTAAAAAAGCTGACTTACCCCAAGGTCATGTTTCTTCTGGGGCAGCCTGCATCCCATGACTGAATGAGGCTCAAGTGTTTTGAGCTGACCTGGGCCTTACTGATAGATGGTACTTGTTCTGGTGCTACCCTTTGCATTGGCCACAATTTTGCTGAACTGTAAGGCAGACTCAAGTTCTCCCTCTACCTAATCTTACTTCTTCTTCCTTCCTTTAATAGATGTTGATCCCTAATACTCATGCTAAACTTTCTCTCTATATCTACTTCCAGAAAACTTGACTTGCTGTGTCAACACATCCCTACAGAATTTCTCCATGAAGTTTCTTTGCCATATGTCTTAAAATCCTTGCCTTAAATCATTCTACCAACCTTATTACTTTGGCAGAATGTGAACAGTCCTCCTATCTGGACTTTGTTAAAAACGGGTGTCCTTTTTTCATTATCTTTTCTGACAGCATATTGGGATCTTTTCTGGCTGCTCTGCTTCCATTCAGTATTAAATAAGTCAAGGTTCCAGCAAGAAATGCATGTCATATTCCAACTGGGTAATTGAAATGAATTTTATTTTTTAAAAAAGACAAGTACTTACAAAGGTTGGGCAGGCTGTAAGGAAATCGGTGAGGGATAACTCAGTATACTGAGTCTAACATTAATAGGAGATAGTAAGAAACTACCACTGGGCTTGAAAGTATGGGAAAAAGCCATGATAATTGGAACCAGAGGCAAATACATTTGTGTGAAATGGCTCCCAAGAGAATTATGCTGCAAATCACTTTTAAAATAATGATTTGTAATTATTACAGAATTTTAGCCATCATTACATAATTTCAGCAAAATAATTTCTAAATCTGATTCTACATTAACACTTCTAAGAAATCTTTTCTGGCCAACTCCTATATGCCAATTATTTTATGCGCTTATTCATTCACCGAATACTTACAGAGTACCTCTTATGCCAGGCATCCATGTAGCAAAAAATTCATGAATACATTCAAACTACATTGAGGTTGTATTTAAAGTTTCCATGATGTGCTTACAATCATTGGATATTTTTACTATTTGACATATCTGTATTATATGTATACATCATAAGATGGAGATACATTTAACTAGTAGGAATTTATATCATAATTAATGTCATCATTTACTACTTTGTGGAATTGTTATACTAAGATGTTACATTGACATGCTCAAATACATTTACATGAATGATTTACATAAATACAGGCAAACCCCATTTCACTGTGCTTTACTTTCTTGTGCTTCACAGATTTTATGCTATTCACAAATTGAAGGTATGTGGTATCCTTGCATCAAGTAAGTCTTTTGGTGCCATTTTTCCAACAGCATGGGCTCATTTTGTATCTCTTTGTCACATTTTGGTAATCTACACAAAATTTCACACTTTTTCATGATTAGTTTATCTGTTATGGTGATCTGTGGCCAGTGATCTTTGATCATACTATGTAATTGTTTGGGGGCTCCACACACCATGCCTATTTGAAGCAGGGAATTTAGTTAGTGTTTTATATATTCTAACTGCTTCACTGACTGGTCATTCTGCCATCTCTCCCCCTCTCCTCAGATCTCCTATTACTTGAGACACAAAGATACCGAAATTAGCCAATTAGCAACCCTACGATGGCCTCTAAGTATTCAAGTGAAAAAAAGAGACATGCATCTCTCCCTTTAAATCAAAAGCTAGAAATAATTATCATTAATCAAGAAGATATACTGAAAGCCAAGATAGGCCAAAAGCTAGATCTCTTGTACCAAACAGTTAACCAAATTGTGAAAGCAAAGGAAAATTTCTTGAAGGAAATAGAAAGTACTATTCCAGTGAACATTAATAATAAGAAAGCAAAACAGTCTTAAGAAAATTTTAGTAGTCTAAATAAAAAATTAAATGAGCCACAACATTCCCTTAAGCCAAAGCCTAAGCCAAAGCAAAGCCCTTTCTCTCTTCATTCTGTGAAGCCAAGGTAAGTGAAGAAACTGCAGAAGAAAAGCTGAAAGCTAACAAGTTGGTTCGTGAAGTTTAGGAAAGAAGCCATTGTTATAAAAGTCCAAGGTGAAGCAGTACGTGCTGAAGAGAAGCTGCAGCAAGTTATCAAGAAAATCTAGCTAAGATAATTGATGAAGGTGGCTACATTCAACAATATATTTTCAATATAGACAGAAAGCTTTCTATTGAAAGATGATGCCATGAAAGACTTACAGCTAGACCAAAAAAAAAAGTCAATGCCTCTCTTCAAGGCATCAAAACTTCAAAACTTCAATGGACAGGCTGAGTCTCTTGTCAAGGGCTAATGCAGCTGGTGACTTTAAGTTAAACTCAATTTTTAGTTACCATTCTAAAAATCCTAGAGCCTTTAAAATTATGCTAAGTCTACTCTGCCTCTGCTCTGCAAATAGAAAAACAAAGCCTAGATTATAGCACATCTGTTTCCAGCAAGGTATACTGAATATTTTAAGATCCCTGTTGAAAGCTACTGCTCAGAAAAAAAAAAATCATTTCAGAATATCACTGCTCTTTGACTATACATCTAGTCACCTGGAGCTCTGACAGAGATGTACAAGGATATTAATGTTGTTTTCATGCCTGCTAAAACAACATCCATTCTGCAGCTCATGGATTAAGAAGTAATTTCAACTTTTAAGTCTTACTATTTAAGAAATACATTTCTAAGGCTATATAGCTGCCATAGATTGTGATTCCTCTGATAAATCTTGGTAAAGTAAAATGAAAGTCTTCTGGAAATGATTTACCATTTTAGACACCATTCATGATTCATGGGAAGATGTCAAAATATCAACATTACCAGGTGTCTGGAAGAAGTTGACTCCAACCCTCATGGAATCTTCATTCTTGAAGAGTTTAAGACTTCAGTGAAGGAAATAACTGCACATGTGGTAGAAATAGCAAGAGAGCTAGAATTAGCAGTGGAGCCTGGAGATGTGACTGAATTGCTGCAATCTCATGATAAATCTTGAACAGAAGAGGAGTTGCTTCTTATAGATGAGCAAAGAAAGTGATTTTTTGAGATGGAATCTATTTCTGATGAAGATGCTGTGAACATCACTGAAATGACAAGGGATTTAGAGTATTAAGTTTAGTTGATAGGCTAGCAGCTGGGTTTGAAAAAGACTCCAATTTTGAAAGCAGTTGTACTACGGGGTAAGATGTTGTCAAACAGCATACATGCTGCAGAGAAATCTTTCATGAGGAAAAGTCAATCAATATAGCAAACTTTATTGTTGTCTCATTTTAAGATATTGCCACAGCCACCCGACCTTTACCAGCCACCACCCTGTTCAGTCAGCAGCCATCAAAATTGAGGCAAGATCCTCCACCAACAAAAAAAAATCACTACTCACTGAAGACTCGGATGATCATTAGCATTTGTTAGGAATAAAGTATTTTTAATTGAGGTATATACATTTTTATAGACATATTGCTATTGTCTTTTTAATAAACTATGGTATAGAGTAAACATAACTTTTATATGCACTAGAAACTAAAAAAATTTTGTGACTCTACTGTAAGATTTGTTTTATGCAGTGATCTGGAACTAAATCCACAATATCTCCAAGGAATGCCTATACTCAGTACATTTCAGATTTAGGGTGAAAATATACTATGTAGTAATATGCTTAATGCAAACAGGCAAACAATAGAGAACAGAATTATTTAAATTTATGTATGTTGAAGATTAAAGTTATATTCCTTATTACAATAATAAAAAACCTGAAAATTCTCTGCATTTATCGGGTCCTCCAGGAAGCAGATACCCAGGAGAAAATAGAAGAGAAAAAGACTCACTGGAGGTAGTGTCTATAAAAAATAAAGCAGAAAGGGAGCAGGAGTAGGCAAGGAAAATATTCCGACAGTGATACAGTTCTAAAACTTGTGAAAAGAAAGGGAGAGAAAAGGAGCATTGGGTAGGAAAAGCCTCAGATCGAGGTATAGCTCTGGAAAGTTCATTAGGAGCTCTAGAGCAAAGATTCATGGTAGAAAATCTCTGCTGGACAGAAAGTGTCAAACCCTGTTGTCCTCACTAAGCCCAGTCACTGGTTGGGGCTGCCTGGGAAGAGAGGGTGTCTGTAGCTCAAATACCGTGACAATCCAGAAGAAGGGACTGTAAGTTGTGCTCCTCACAACTGATCAGCAAGTTAAAAGGATTTCTGAGCAATGAGCCCCCATGGCTGCCACTACTCACTGCATCTCTGAACAAATCCACTTTTCCATATACATTCATGGAGTAATTGGTAAATGAAAGTCATGCTGTTGATTCCATTTGCAGCCACCGTCCCTGCCCCTGTGACCACTCCCGTCCTGCCCCTGTGACCACTCCACTTATGTGCCTACCCTTCCAGTTCAGGGTGACCAGTGACAAGGCTGGCTAATGCCAACTGATAAAAACATTTTTTCTGCTGTGTTATTCACTGGCTCTTCTGCAGTGGACACTTACTTTCTGGTGGGCATTATACATGATATAAAAATCTTCAGGCCGGGCGCGGTGGCTCAAGCCTGTAATCCCAGCACTTTGGGAGGCCGAGGAGGGTAGATCACGAGGTCAAGAGATCGAGACCATCGTGGTCAACATGGTGAAACCCCGTCTCTACTAAAAATACAAAAAATTAGCTGGGTATGGTGGCGCGTGCCTGTAATCCCAGCTACTCAGGAGGCTGAGGCAGGAGAATTGCCTGAACCCAGGAGGCGGAGGTTGCAGTGAGCCGAGATCGCGCCATTGCACTCCAGCCTGGGTAACAAGAGCGAAACTCTGTCTCAAAAAAAAAAAAAAAAATCTTCACACCTAATCCTATCTGTCCATCCACGTGTATCCATCACACTCTCTTTCATATACAATCTTTCGGTTCTTTTTCTTCCAGGCTTCTGACCAGCCAGCAAGATCATTCACTACTATCAAGGAGTATGTATACATGTATGTACATACACCCATAAACACACATACACATATATTCATATTCTCACCTCAAGCTGCTTTTTCCACACAAAGATAATAATCAAGTTTGATTCTCAAAGCTCCACAATTAGGGATCTTTTTTCCTGCCACTGTATTTCAAGTTGACCCTCAAGTGTGGCTATAGAGTACCTGCCATTCATTTTTAGATTGCACCCATTTACCAATACAACCAATTCACAAACCAATCAGTTCTCCTTCATCAACTGATTATGCAGAACTCATAATTCATAGGTACAAGCTAAGGGATGATGCTAATGCCAGCCTTGAAATTGACATGATGATCTGGGCTACCAGATCAGTTGCTCACACAACTGACTTATGCACTTTTGTCTGGCTTAGGCTCAGATTTGAACGTGCCATTTCCACCTGAAGGGGGACTTCTGCTGGGCCTACTCAATGTTATAATTTGGTAGGTCCAACAGAATCAGATTAAAATGGCCAGTTCTGAAAGCATGGTCACGTGGTGAAAAAAATGGTCATGTGTTTCTTCTTTACCAGGGCCCGGTAACACACTGGGAACTATTCCTTGACAGGCATAAAAATCTCCAATGCAGAAGATGTGGTCCTGCCCAAGAAACTTAAGGCTTACGTTGTAATTGTCCTACTGAGATTTGCCATAAACCCCAGGCTGCATCTTTTCCCACAATGGACACCTCCAAAACCACAGCGTCTGCCAACTCATGATCCAAGCAGCAGGGCTGATTGTACCCAGCCTGGACCTGCTGCAGAAATATATCCTCCCCAGGTCCTACTAAACACTGGAAGATGTCTGGGTCATCAGCATTTGGCTTAAAATATAATTGCTAAGTATGAAATGTGTTGCCCTAGAATTCAAAGAGGCCTAACAGATACCATGCTTCTGTTTTAGTGATTAAGGATGTAATATGCAGCTAATTATCGTTAACTTACATCCCAGCATGACCCTACTAGACACTTAAAAGTTTTACTTGAGTGGCAGTTTACTGAATCTTTGACAGGTTTATCTTTCATGCTCTGGAATGCAAATTTCTTATCATGCCTCCACTGTGCTAGCCACATCCTGCTCATCTCGCTTTATCAACATGATGTCATCAGTGTAATGGATCAAAGTGATATCCTGTGGAATGTTTACAAGGTTCAAATCTCTACTAACTACATTATGACAGAGGAAGGCCTGGGACACAACTATCATGTACATTTTTGCCAATTCTACATGAATGCAAACAGTTTATGATACTTTTTTCTGATTTGGGTAGAAAAAAACACATTTGCCAAATCACTATCTGCTTACCATGTAGCTAATTCTTTATTAACTAGCTCTAGCAATGATTGTTCACCCAGCATAGCAGCAGCAATCAGGGCTTAGTTAACCCTATGGTAATCTATAATCTTTCTTGATGGTCTATCAGCTACTATGGATGAAAGATAAGAGAATTAAACAGATGAGGGCCACCACTCCTGCATCCTTATGATCCTTAGAGGTAGTATTAATCTCTACCATATCTGTTGAGATACAACATGTAATGTTTTTTGTTTGGCTATATTGTTAGAAAGTAGAGGATGACAAGGAATGCATGCAGAGGCTCCCACTTGGCCTTCCCCGCAACAGGCCAAGGGCCCAGTATAGTGGTTACTCCAACTGCTCAGTATATCAGTCCCATTTATACATTCCAATTCCAAAGAAATAGGCATCAGATATGGAGCCAACGTGATGCTTCTGGTCTCCAGGGATCAATGCCAACCCAACTTCTGTGCCCAATACTTCTCAGAATGTCTAGTCTACAGTCCCCTAAATGGGTCTCTTTAGGGAACGATCAGAGGACTCATCACAGTAGACATTTGTTATGACTTCTTGGGATATTGCAGAATTCTTACTCCAGGGGTAGGTTTTCCAAATTTAGCAAATAAAAATACAGGCCACTCAGATGAATTTAAATTTCAGATAGTTTTTAGCATAAGTATTTAAGGATTAGTATTTTATAAGTATACTATAAAATAGAACAAACTAATACTAAAATATTATTCCCTGTTTATCTTAAATTCACACTTAACTAGGCAGTCTATATTTTAGTTGGCAACCTTATCCTGACCACCTCTTCACTCAACAGATTCCAAGCCTGTGAAATGGATTAGGTCCAGATGCTGAGAGAGATACTGTGACTTGTTTGTGGAGGTTGAGTAATGTCAGTCTCCCACTCATTGATTCTGCTTTCTTCTACTTTTAACATGTTTAACAGCACCCTAATGGCTGCCAACCTCATTTGCCCATAGAGACACCATGTTCTATTATCCATCCACAATTCCCTCTTGATCAAACCACTTTGAGGATTGCCTTCCCAAACTTGCTGGCCATTACAGTAACCTGGGCTTCTGTTAAGCACCGCCAATCTCTATTGTTTTGTGACTCTATTATCCACATTTCAATTAAAAACCCAGCTCTATGACCATTTTTCTACCGTCAATCCTGGTGGCCAGAGAAGAATCACCACACACTTTTAAATGATGCCAGTTTCTCTCTCACCAGTGCATTCCTGATGGTGAACATGTCCCTTGGGCCCTCCAATGAAATAAATATAATTCTCTGTTGAGTCTTCCAGCTTCACATTACAATATCCATGCCAGTATGCCTCTTTTCCAACAACTTTTAACACTTTCCTACACAGTATCAATTACAAAATTAGATAATATGCACTCCATTACAAAATTGAAATAACAGGCCCATATATTTGCACTCCAAAGTTACTTAGAATATGTTAACAGTAGTCGGCACTGAGTAGCAAAATTACAGGGAAGTTTTTCTCTATGCTTTTGCATATTCTCTAAGACCTTTTTTTCAGACTACACAAAATAATTTTAAAAAACAAAAGCAATGACAAAATTAAGTAAATTAGAAAGGATACAGAATACCCTTGAGTAGTATAAAACATTTCTTCCTAATATTAGCTTCTATGGCTACGCTGAGTTTTAGGTGCTATATACACTGAAGCAGTCTGACGTACATGAATACAATAGGTGTCCAAAAAATGACTCTAGGATGACCCTAGGAGATTATTTGTGGTGCTGTTGTACAGGAGCCAAAAAAAAATAGAAGGAAAAAAAAGAAAAGAATAAAAGAAAAAGCCTACCAATTTTAAATAGCATTTTAAAAAGCATTTTAAAAACTAGAGACAGACTATCGTTCTCAGAAATTTCAATCCATTTTTATTCTTATCTGGAATTGTATCATGCTTTCTCCCATTCTAATAGGATTAAATTGATTTGGACTATACATATAGAAAGTAGGTAGAGTTTCTTCAATTTTATGCAATATGAATAAATACCCTATTGCTGATCTTTCAAGCTGTAACTTTGTCATTTGAAAATGTACTGGAATGCACATTTATTGGCTAAGTTTTTCTAAAAACACTGCATTTTAATAGGTACAGAAAAATGAAGACATTATAAAAGATGACCCCCCCCCCTCCTACACTAAATATTAGCAAAAGCTCTTTCTTCCAGCCACTTGCCTTTATTTTATGTGTCTAATCTATTAGAAAATTACACTAAGAGAACCGGAAAAACGATAAGAGAGGCTGAACCAGAGTCAGATATAACTGCTAGGTTCTCTATGTTTTTCCTGGGCCATTCCTCCAAGCAATTTGTAAACAAGGCCTTAAACAGCCAAGTCATATCACATCAACCCTCATGATATAATGGCATTTATAATCATAGCTGGCAGCAAAGATAAATAATTACAGTAGTAATCATAAAATATTATTTCTTCCTTCCTCATTCTGCTTTTCAGAAGCCCAAATTGGTAATCTCATTGAGTCACTGAGTCAATTCTACCCAAAATAAAAGTATCTCAGAACCCTCCCTCTTTGTTCCATCCCATCATTCCTACTGCTGCAGTGTAAGATTTTGCAGTTGGACAGTCTGGGATTCAAGTTCTAGTTCTCATGTTTGACTTCTGACAAGTTACTTCACCTCTTTGAGCCTAGATTTTTATTTTTGTAAATTGAGACTATATGCCATGTGGCATTTTTATAAAGATAAAAGATAATGTGTAGTAATCACTAAACATTATACTCAGTACATGGTAGGTACTCAAGAAAATGGTGGCTAACTTGTATTAGCTTCATTCTCAAGCTGCTATGAAGAAATGCCTGAGACTGAGTAATTTATAAAGGAAAGAGATTTAATTGGCTCACAGATATGCAGGACTGGGAAGGCCTCAGGAAACTTACAATCATGGAGGAAGGGGAAGCAAACACATCCTTTCACATGGTGGCAGCAAGGAAAAGTGCAGAGTGAAGGGAGGGAAAGCCCCTTACAAAACCATCAGATGTTGTGAGAACTATCACAAGAACAACATGAAGGTAACCACCCCCAGGATTCAGTTACCTCCCACCAGGTCCCTCCCAAGACATGTGGGGATTATGAGAATTGCAATTCAAGATGAGATTTGGGTGGGGACACAGTCAAACCATGTAACTTGTGTTTCATACTTTGGCATGTAATCTAATCTTGGTTATTATGATATCCTAATAGAACTCTCTGCTTTCTGTCTCTTCTCACTTCAGTTCATCCTATTGCTACCAAAGTTCCCATGTTTAAAAAAAATTTTTTATATAATTGTGTCACCCTCTTATTGACAAATTTAGTCATATGCTTATAAGATCAACTCTTAAATCCTTATCACCCCACAAAATGCCTTCATGGCTTCATTCTCATTTATTTCTATTCCTGTCATTCATCAAGCCAAAGGCAACATTCGAATATTCACTATATGCAAGATATAGTGAATATAGTGGCATACAAAACCCACATTGTCCATATTTCTGAAGCATATGTAACAAGCTGCAGCCAAAATCAAGTGTTAGCTCTTCCCCAGACATATTTATTCCACTTAACAGATGACAAACATTCATAACTTCAAACAGCAAATAGGGACTACAACAGACACCAGGGTGAGAACAGGAATCAAATCTTATCAAGGGAGGCTTCAGAGAAAAGGAAGACATATAAAAATGGAAAATGCAACTTCTGGTTTTAATTTTGACACTAGTGGAAGAGAAAAGTGCTACAGGAGCCTATGGGGGCATCCACAGATGGAGAAGGGTCTTATTATGAAGACTTCTTAAGCAAATTGACAAGTGTCAGGCCTTAAAGGCAGATACAATTTCTACTACTAGGGGAGGTTGAGGGACCTTCTAACCAGTGGAAAGAGCATCAGACCAGGATAAACAACTTTTCAGCCAACATCAATGTTATTATCAGAGAAACTAACTGCTCAAGGGCAATCTTCAGGACTGCTTAACCAAAGAATTCTAGCTGTCTTGAAGCAACCATTCTCAAACTTTAGTGTAAGCATCAGCTGGAGAGGTAATAAAGCCAACAAAGGCCCAGGCACATTGACGTTGACTTAGGTGGAAGCCTGCCTTTATCAATTTTCACAAGTGATTCTGATACACACAAAATTTTGAGAACCACTTATTTAAAAGAGCTAAGCTGCTTTTCAAAGTGTGGCCATGACCAGCAGCATCATTACCTTGGGAGGTGGTTACAAACACAGGGTCTCAGAACCCATCCCAAACCTATGAAAATCCGTACATGAACAAGAGTCTCAGGTGGTTTATATGAACCTACACCTTTAAAAAGAACTGATCTAAACCAGTAGTTCTCTACCCTAGCTTCAGAGTAGAATCACACTGGGAGCTTTAAATATTATCACTACCTAGATCAAACCCTCAGATTCTAATTTAATTAAAATGAGTGTGGCCTGGACACATGAGTTTTAGAAGCGTCCCAGATGATTCTAATAGACAGTAAAACTTGCATATCTCTTCGCTAAAATATTTTCAACTATTTCTGGATTTTATTTTGGAAGTTAAACAAAGTGAGATGGGCTCCTTGGTAGTCTTTACTTAGCCCCATACGTGATAGACAAATCTAACTAAATAAATTTGAGTAAAATTAGAGAATATTTGAAGAAATTAATCTTTTCAGTGA
The DNA here is from genome assembly GCF_009761245.1 of Sapajus apella. Taxonomy (NCBI): domain Eukaryota; kingdom Metazoa; phylum Chordata; class Mammalia; order Primates; family Cebidae; genus Sapajus; species Sapajus apella. The sequence continues at coordinate 432,724 of NW_022436974.1, read as the reverse complement.
CTTCATTTTGTATACATTACACATGCTTAATTTTTATGTTTATAGAAGGAAACAGTAGAACTTAGTAACATCTATGTTAGCCCTTTAAGTTAGAGAAGTGTTCAGATCCAAAACGTAGCAGCTAGTTGCAAGTGTCTAAGAGTTTTTAATTGGTTGGAGAAAACACCTGATTTTAGGACTCTCCTAAGGAACAAAGACCTGACATTTAAATGCAGGTATTTTGAAACTTCAAAACAAATAATACTTGCATATAGCCATTCTCAAACTTTAGTGTGTGTCAGCATCAACTGGAGAAGTAAGCCAACAACGGCCCAGGTGCACTGATGTCAACTAAGAAGACCTGATGTAAACCAGTGACTCTTAACCCTAGCTTCAGATTAGAATCACACTGGGAGCTTTAAAAATTACCAATACCATCTGTGCAGCAAACCACCATGGCACACGTTTACCTATGTAATAAACGTGCACATCCTACACATGTATCCCTGAACTTAAAACAAAAATTGAAGAAAAAAATTAACAATACCTAGACTGAACCCTCGATTCTTATTTAAATGAAATGGGTGTGGTCTGGACAAGGGAGAATTTATTAATTCTTATAAATTCAGAATTAGCACATACAGTTTGATTTTATGATTAAAGATTTCTTCTAGCGTTACTATATATTTTTAAGTCATAAAATGGATGACTTTTATGGCTCTTAAATAGACATAAAAAGAAAATTATTGATCCAGGAAAATCATATGGTTAAAACTGAATTTATGGATTTAATGTTTTCATCTTCTATAAATTTAATTTTTTATTACTAGTAATACTTAAGATTGTATTGCCACCTGCTGGTGGACATTTTAAGAATTTCATATAATGCTATAATACTTTTGTTTTAAACTTATCTCTTTGCTATTGTTTTCAATGAATGTATGTTCCACTTTAAAATTTAAAACCTTGTAAGAGAAAAACATTGAACCATCATACAAATATGGAACACAGGTAAGGCATATCATAAAATATACTTTGGGGAAATATACAAACAGGATTGTGAGGAGTGCTCATTTACATGCAGTTTGGCCCATTGTCATCTTCTGGTCTAAGGCTTAAAGACATTTAGCCATGGCACTAAAGCTAAGGTTGTCAGGAACCAGGAGTAGAGATTACTCTTTGGCAAAGGCATTAAAGCAGAGAAAGCAGATGAGTTTGTTTTGCCACCACTCATATTTAAGTGAGCATTGCACTTTTATGGAACTTTTTCTACCATAAAAGTAGAATGTTCACTTAAATACAACTGGTGTCAAAACAGAAAGGCAGGGAGAAGCAAAATCACATGTACTCATGTATGTAGGAATACATACACGTTGATACATTAGGAGGAAGGTTAGGACTTGTACAGAAAAATGTAGATCATTCTACCACTCTGGATAGTTGTACTCCTGTTCCCAAGGAAGCAGTATGTAGAACCCATGGAAGAGACTCACATGTGTTTCACCTCCCAAAAAGGTTGGACAACTGTCCCACTTCCCAAAAAGTGGGACAACCTGCAACAAGACACCTACCGCACTGCTACTGATACAGAGACACTTAAATAGACTACCGAATGTTACCAGGATTACTTTATAATTTATTGACCTTAGAATGGACACCTGGGCAGCTGCTGGTGTATATGGTCAATTTTTAAGTATATGTTCAACAGTAACATTCACAAATGTTGATACAGACAGCTAATATTCCTAGGTATTAACATAAATTAGATGAAGAGAAAGCTTCAATAGGCTGTGAGCTAAGAATTCCATCATTTCACAAATTGTGGGGTTTTGTTTTTATGACTCTTGTAACCATTGTTATTCCTATGTTGGGAACCTGTATGTATAAGTAACATTATAAAGTAGGAAAGTAATTCAACTGCAGAAAGCAAACATGTTTACATTCCAGATGCTCCCATATTGGTATCTATGTATTATGGTATCATGGAAAGAGTCAAGAGTGCTAGTTAGTCAATATCTTGCCATGGAGCCTGATGCAGGTCACTTCATTTCTATGTTCCCATCTGTAAAATGAAGGGGTTGTCCAGACTAAGGAAGGCAACTATGTTTTGTGATGCGGTGGCTAATTTTATATGTCAACATGGCTAGGCCGTGGTACCTAGTCAATTATTATTCTAGAAATTTGTGTAAAGGTATACCTTAAATGAGATTAATATTGATATCAGTAGACTGACTAAAGCAGATTACCCTCTATAATGTGGGCAGGCCTCATCAACTTTTTCAGATTACATATGCTTTCTATGAAGGCCTTTCTAAAAAAGTTGATCTCATAGAATTAGAGAGTAGAGTTGTGGTAAACAGACTGCAGTGGTTGTTGAGGAAGGAGAATTGGGCAATATTGGTCAAAGGATACATAATTAATTACGGTTAGGAGGAATAAGTTCAAGAGCATTGCACAGCATGGTAACCATACTTAATGACAATCTACGCAATTCTTGAAAAATGGAGAGTGAATGTTAAGTGTTCTCACCATAAAAATGATAACTATGTGAGGTAATGTATTTAATTAGCTAGATTTAACCATTCCACAATTCATATATACTTCAAAACTTTGTACATGATACATATAATTTATCTATCCATTTAAAATATATGTGTATATATTATAAAAAGAAAAAGACCGATCTCCCCCAGATAAAGAGGTAATTCTGCCAGCAGACTGCTTTCAGACTCAAACTCCAGCATTAACTGTTCCCTGGATCTGCAGCTTGCAGCCCATGCTGTAGATTTTGGACTTGCTAGCCTCCAAAAGCACACAAGCCAATTCCTTAAAACTCTCTCATAAAAAATGGGTGGAGAGGCAAATGCGCATTATGTATTTTAATGTATTATATATTTAGTGTATTATGTATTATTATGTATTCTAATCTCCTACAGGTTCTGCTTCTTTGAGGAACCATGGCTAACACATGGTAATAGATTAATATTAGCTAAAATTATAAACAATGTCCATTTGTAGGTTATGAGGCATAACCTACAAATATAAGGTATATTATTCCCTAATGCTTTCTCCTCATTAAGGTAACTGGTAAGTCCAAATTAGGAATCAGAAAAATAGATGGCTTCAAAGATTAAAATATTGTATCACTTGACATTATGAGGAGGTTATTTTGCTACATAATGCACATTTTCCCTCACCCTCTTTTTTATAAAGCTGATCATTCAGCTATTACTCCCTGTGCTAAAAGACAATGCCTAGGGATCCCTCCTAAAAATGACATATCCTTCTTCAGGCCTGCTCTCTACCTCCACTACCGTCTGATCAAGGGGCCCATCAGGTACTGGACTTTCTTCCTTGTGGTAGAAGGTGCAAGCTGCAATAATTTAGTTTTTACTTTGGAGGGAATGTCCCAGAATACCTTCGACCACTGAATTCCTAAAACTTTATGGATATGACAAGTCCCTAAATCTTCATAAGGTTTATCTCCCAGCCTCTGAGGTATGTGTGTCACATAAAGGTCTCCTATATGCTATCCACCTTGTTCATTCTGCCTAATTGTCTTAGTCAGTTTAGGCTGCTATAACAAATTATGACAGACTGGGTGGCTTATAAACAGAAATTTATTTCTTACAATTCTAGAGGCTAGAAGCACAAAATCAAGGTGCCAGCATGATCTGGTTCTGGTGAGGGCCCTCTTCAGACTTACAATTTCTCACACTGTCTTCACACAGTGAAAGAATCAAGGAAGTTCTCAGCGTCTCTTTTAAAAAGGTACTAATCCCATCCATGAGGTATTTGTCCTTATGATCTAATCACCTGCCAAAGCCCCCACTTGCTGGTACCACCACATTAAAGGTTAAGATTTCAATATATGAATTTGATGGGACACAAACCTTCAGTCTACAACACTGATCAACATACTGTCATCAACATGATACTTTAGCACAATTTTTTTCAAGATGTCTAGATGAACCAGATTTCTTTGGACCATGAGAAGACGGAAGGAGAAAAAGTTGACATAGCCTGGAGAAAAACATAAATCTGTATTTTTGTCCACTCAGTGATAAGAGTTTCTGATCCTCTTTTCTCGTTGGGATAGCAGCCATATTAATCTAGCCTAGCATAAATACCATACCTGACATGACAGCTGCAACTAGGGCTAGTACTTGGTCGAGCTTGCAGTAATTATAGTTATCCTCCCAGATCCATATGGTTTCTACAGAGGCCAGAGTGGTAAATTAAGTAGGTATATGATATGACCACCACTTCTACATCCTTTAGATCTTCAACAGTGACATTCATCTCCACTATTCCCTGTCCCCCTGTAATATGTGATTTTGCTTTTTATTTACCACCATGGCTGATGTTGTGTAGGGTGATTTCAGGGGCTTCTTCCTGACCTTTCCACAATAATAGCTTTACCCAACAAGCTATGAATCCAAGGAGGGTGTTCTACAAACCACCAAGTATGACAAAACCAATTATACATTTAAGGACTGGAAAATGACCACTGGGTTTGTCCATGAATCAAATGGATCTGCTGTAAACTGGGCCTTGTCCAGGACTCAATTCATTACCTGGCATCCCTTTTCCATGAAAATGCTTTGGTTCTCTGGGTATTAATGTCATGTCAGACTGTGTTCAGGAGTTTTCCACTGATTTGTGTACTCTGCTTTCCCTGCTATACACTTAGCTGAAATAGCCATAGGGGATCATTACCATGTATATTTTCCATGGTGCTATAGAGTCCTTTCCTGAGAACTCAGTCATCTCTTAATGTATTCTTGGCTCTGACCCTGACTCAGGTTTCGATATTGGGCAAGAGATTGTGATTTTTTTTTTAACTGAGAACAACCATTCTCAGCTTCCAGATCTTCTGCCTTTGATTTGATGTGTCCTTGATTTGGTTGCTTAAGTCATTTCCTTGTTGGCCCCATGTTTTATTGATCTTTATAACTTTCTGTGAAGCAAGGCCATGACTGCGATTCCATCCTTACAAGTGATTATGATAATGACAATGCTCTAACTTCTGATGGGTAAGTGCTGGGATTTGGCCTCTATTTTATTCAAGGTCCTATCATTCCTATCAGAAAGCCAATTTCTATGACTACTTCTCCTACAGTGATTCCAGTGCCCTTCTCAAGGTGCTTTTCACAAGACCTTTGTAAATGGTGTGACCTTTGGACCTTCCCATGGAATTTAATTATCAAGTGAGTCTTCTAGCCATATGTAGATGATTCAGGACATCAATCCCATGTTGCTGAGCCTTTCAATCCCTCTCTCTACTGTCTGCCACAATAATTATGACATTTCAGTTTCACTCAGCCTGAGCCATTTTATTTTTCTTGCTTCTAGAACTCATTCCAGTAGCAGGATTGTCCTATCTCCTAGCATCCTTGCCACTGTCTTAAATCCTTTACCTCAGGAGAGACCAATAATCTTTTAATCAATCATAAATAATCAAATCTCATAATAATCAATAAACTCTTTATTAATTAATTACACATATTAGACTGATGATGGAGCATGCTGGGAAGCCAGTCCCAATCATACTCCTCCAGCTTCTGCTGTATACTTCTGCAGTTCTTTGGAGTAGAGTTCATTCCTCCTTCCTCAGGTGTAGCACCTTGCAGGCCCAACACATCTCAAATTTGATTATGCTGTCACTTGGCCAAAATTAAAGGTCTAATAGCCAGGAGAGAGCAAGTTCTGAGAGAGGAATGTATTACTCACTCTGCAGAAGTGATTCCTATGCATTATCTTTCAGCCCAAAGAGGTATTCACTCTTTATAGGAAGTTGATGGCCATTTCTGCATGCTAAGAAAGTTCAGGAGAGTCTGGGAAGCTAAACTTTGGGGGCATCCACCCATATGTCCTCATACTATGTGTTAGGGTCCCAGATTCTCCTAATCAGAGCCCCAAACTTGATGTAATATTCTGTTTTGTGGGACATTTAACTATCTTTGGCACTCAATCACTTCAACTCTTGAATAGGCTTGATCCTCATTTTTATATGCCTCCCTGATGCAGGAGATAAAAGATTTTTTGTATACAAAGAACCCCTCTTGCTTACTTACCTAATTATTAATTGCCTGTTCATTATCTATCTGTGGCACAGAAACTCTTAAGGACATCCATCCTATTTCTTCATTCTTATAGCTTCTCTTTCCTCTGTGTCCCAAACACCTGAAATGTACACACCAATGCCTTCCCTACCCATGGCAGACATTAGCCCAACATAATATACCACCAGTGTAAGTTGTATGTGCTCCTCCCACCAATAGTGATAGGGTCCTCATTTCCAGCTGAGCCGTAAGTAATCCAGCTCCAAAATCCTATTGTATCACCTACCTTTTCAGTCCATACCACCTCTGGTACCAGTTGTTACAGGTTGGGTTCTCCAGAAGCTACTCTGATACCAAATCATGGTACAAGAATTTTTTTAGGAATTAATATTTATAAACAGAAGCAGGGAAGAAGCAGACTTGAGCAGAAGTCAAAATACAATGCAATAGATCTCCTAACCAAACAGAGGGACAGCTCCACAGTGAGTATTACACACCACAGTTATCCTGCTTCAGGCTTCAGTGGCCAGGCTTTTTAACCTTACCCTACTTAATTACTGGGTATGGGTTTCGCCAGCAAGTGAATGACATTCATTGAGGAAGCTTTCTACCATGGAGGCTGACCTTAACGGAGCTGAAAGCCAGAAGTTACTATACTCCCCACAGCCGGGCTCCACTTACATGAAGTGAACTGGGTGGCACATCTCTGTCTACCACATGGTGGCAGTGGTGAAGGGGCTGAGATGAGGTATAAAAGGAAAATCCATCTGCCAAAACGATTGCAGGATATTGCTGTAAGTCAGCAAAATAAGAGGAAGATGTACAGGATTGGATTAGAAAATGTGAGGCTGACAGACCAAGCAAGTACTAAATTTTAGCTTGGGTTTCATTTAGTAATATGGGTATAATTATCAGATTATGGATTCAACTCTAAAAGCTGAAGCAGCTGGAAGTTGCTTGTTTCTCATCTAATCTGATAGAAACTTAAACTCAGAGGTGGCCTAAGCTGTATTTTGGCCCCTATATTGTAAGCAAAGACTTCTTGTCAACCAAGGACTTCACAAGATAGAAATCCTGTGTGGATTTATCATATAGGAACCAGATAATCACCACCGACCTTCAACTATATCCTATTAAAGGATGCAGAAGGCACAATCTCCCCATCAAGACAGAGGAGAGGAGTGTGTCAATGACTATGAAGTGCTAGAGTAGTTTTCCATATAGCACAATGCTGGTGAAAGATACTCAACATTAAATGCCCCCCCTAAATTCAATAGTGTATTAGCGCATTCTCGCATTGCTATAAAGAAATGCCTGAGACTGGGCAATTTATAAAGAAAAAGGGTTTAATTGGCACACAGTTCTGCAGGCTATACAGGAAGCATGATGCTGGCATCTACTCAGCTTCTGAGGAGGCCTCAGGAAACTTAACAATTATAGCAGAAATCTCTCACTTATGAGTGAGAATATGCCATGTTTGGTTTTCCATTCCTGAATTACATTACTTAGAATAATACTCTCCAAACCTATCCAGGTTGCTGTGAATGCCACTAATGCATTCCTTCTAATGGCTGAGTAGTATTACATCATATATACATATATACACACATATATATACATACACATTTATATACATATATATATTTATATACACATACATACATACATATATACACATATGTGTGTGTATATATATGTATGTATGTGTATACATTTATATACATACACACACACACACATTACTGGATATGGGTTTCCCCAGCAAGGGAGTGACATTCAATAAGTGTGTGTGTGTCTGTGTGTGTATACACACACAGACACACACACAGACACATACACAGCTTCTTTACGCACTCGTTAATTGATGGGCATTTGGGCTGGTTCCACATTTTTGCAATTGTGAATTGTGCTGCTATAAACGTGTCTGTGAACTATCTTTTTCGTATAATGACTTTTTTCCCTCTGGGAAGGTACCCAGTAGTTGGATTGCTGGATCAAATAGTCGTTCTACTTCTAGTTATTTAAGGAATCTACACACTGTTTTCCATTTAGTTTACACTCCCACCAGCAGTGCAGAAGTGTTCCTTTTTCACCACATCCACACCAACACCTATTATTTTTTTATTTTTATTTTGATAATGGCAATTCTTATGGGAATAAGGTGGTACTGCATTGTGGTTTTGATTTGCATTTCCTTATCAATAGTGACATTGAGCATTTTTCCCATATATCTGTTGGCCATTTGCATATCTTTTGAGAATTAAGAAATAAATTCAGCAAAGTTACAGAACACAAAATTAATGTGCCCCAATCAGTAGCTTTGCTATACACCAACAGCAGCCAAGCTGAGAATCAAATCAAGAACTCAACCCCTTTTACAATAGCTGCAAAAAAAAATAAAATACTTAGGAATATACCTTTATATGTCATCACAACCCCACTTCAATTGGTAAAATAACTTCCCCACAGCAAATAAAGACACAGCCTAGACAAGTATTAAAGCAATTCCATTAACACAAAGAAAATTTCTCACCAATCTCAAACTCTTTCTGTAACTACATTCAGGATGCATTTTTACTACAAAAATAAGTTCCTAAGAAGAACACAGGAAAGAGGAAGAATACAAGACAAGCTGGAGGCTGCAAGAGAAAAGAAAAACAAGTCATATCCAGCTTGTGATACAATCTCAGGCCAAGCACCCATGGAGGGAATCACTCAGGCTCTAGAAGAAAACAGACTGTCAGGTCCACAGTGGTGCCACTAGATGGAGCATAAGTGAAGCAGTGACTGATATCTGTGCTAAATATACTGATGTTCTGAGATTATTGGGGTTGGAGGAGGAGATTGCAGAGAGGGAGGAGAAGACTGCATAAAATGGGACAATTAATAGATATGTGTACTGCACAGGCAAGTGGAATGGTAGTACAAGAGCAAAGGTAGCAGGTGTGTACAATGAGGCTGTTTCTTGGGAAACTAGGGAGCAGCTGAAAGATAGCAGAATTACATAAGAATTCTATGGATATTTCCAATCAGCCATGGCAATTCAAGAGAACCTGTGCAAAATTTGGGATCAGATGTTTCTGGCATTAAGAAAAGTTAGGGCAACTCATCATTCCTTTCTCTGCTAACAAAAACATGTTCAATCATGTGTTGATCACTAAGCGAACCAGACATGTCAGTGGCCACACATGAGAAATAGAAGTTTACAAAATTATTTCCCAAAATTCACTAAACAGACAGACAACAAAAAACAGCAACAACAAACCCTGGAGACTGGGGAAGAATCTGAATTCCAGAGTTGCCACACTGTATTATCTTAAATGTCCAATTTTCAACAAAAAAGTATAAGTCATGCAAAGAAACAAGAAAGCATGGCTCATATACAACATACACGCAACCTAAAGTCAACAGAAACATTTCCTGAGGAAAACCAAATATAGACAAAGACTTTAAATCAACTATTTAAACATGTTCAAAGTACTAAAGGAAACCATATTTAAAGAGCTAGAGGAAAGTATGAAAAAATTATGTTTCATCAAATAATAAAATAAATAGAAATTTTTAAAGAACTAAATATAAATTCTGAAGTTGAAAACTAACTGAAATAAAAAATTCGCTAGAAAAGCTAAACAGCAGATTTGAGCAGGAAGAAAGAATCTGCAAACTTCAAAATAAGTTTATTGAGATTCGGTATAAGGAAAGAAAAGAGAACAAAAGGAATAGAGCCTCAGAGTCCCATAGGACATCATTAAGTTACCAACATATACATAATAGAAGTCCGAGAGAGAGAGGATAAAAATGAGCAGAAAAAATATTTTTAAAAATAATGACCAGCCAGGCACTGTGGCTCATGCCTCTAATCCCAGCCCTTTGGGAGGCCAAGGCAGGCAGATTACTTGAGGTCAGGGAGTTTGAGAACAGTCTGGCCAACATGGCAAAATCCCGTCTACTAAAAATGCAAAAATTAGCCAGTCTTGGTGATGGGAGCCTGTAATCCCAGCTACTGGTAAGGCTGAGGCAGAAGAATTGCTTGAACCTAAGAGGTGGAGGTTGCAGTGAGCCAAGATCACACCACTGCACTCCAGCAGCCTGGGTAACAGAGTAAAACTCTGCCTCAAAAAATTAATAATAATGATACAAAACTTCCAAATTTAATTTTAAAATATTAATTTACACGTCCAAGAAGCTGAAGAAACTTCAACCAGGATACAAAGACAGAATTAAAATATTCTAAAACTGGTTGTGATAGTTATACAACTTTAAATGTAGAAAAAGCTATGGAATTGTGCTCTTTATATTTGTAAATTGTATATTATGTTAATTATATCTCAATAAAGCTTTTTTAAAAAGAAGAGAATGAGCTACCAACACATCCTTACAATATGGATGAACCCTTAAAACATTATTCTAAGTGAAAAAAACCAGTCACAAAAAGCCACCTACCATATAGCTCACTCACATGAAATGTTCATAATAGATAATTTCATAGAGATAGAAACTAGATTGTGCTTGCAGAAGTTGAGGGGGAGGGACTTACTGACAGTGAGCATGGGATTTCTTTTGGGGGTGATGACAATGTTCTGCAATTAAATCATGGTAATGGTTACACCATCTTGCAAATTTGCAAAAAAAAAAAATCCCTGAACTGTAAGTGCTAAAAGGGTGAAATTTATGGTATATAAGTTATATCTCCATGTTTATAAAAGCAACTCCCTCCTCCCCAATACCTTCAGTAGTAGAAAAAACGTAAAACCATTTTAATGGTTGTACGTGTTTATGAGCATGTTTGTGCTGGAAAATTGGTTCTGAAATGTTTCTTTTAATTCAAGATGTTAGCTAGTTGTCCTAATACCTTTTACTGAATATTTCATGTGTTTTCTACTTATAGGACATGCAACCAGAATAATATGTATTTTTGGGTCTAATTAGCTTTCATTTATTTCTCTCTTTTTAGTGTTTCTTTAAAACAACACCTACACCTCATTAGGAGATAGTTATTTCTTTGGAAAATGGTCTTTCTCTTTTTTTTATCTATGCATAGTCAAAGTTTCAGAAAAACGAACCAGTAATACATATATTTTAAAAGGCATAACTAAGTGTCAGAGGGTAGATTGTTTAAGATAGTTACTGTAGAGCTTGACCAGGACAACTCTGCTTATCTTCAGGAATTCCTGGGATTCTGGCACTGACTCAGCCAAGACAGGATAGTGAGCTAATGATTAATGATGTACTGCTTAGAGTTCAAATTCTCCTGGTGGCAGCCAGGACCAGTTTGTTTACTGATGGCTTATGCCCCGTATAACCAGTTAGATCCTGGCTTGGCAACATGACCAAGAGAGACATAAAAGACCCTGTAGAAAAATTTTAAGTACCATTCCCAAAACAAAGATTTATCATCACACAATTCTTGGTGATTCATTTTGGAGACATTGCGTATCCTGATATAAATAAGAAAGACACTGGGGAGTTGCACTTGGAAGTTTCTTGGACCCCGATGCTTCCTTGCAATTTCTTGTTCCTGCTTTTCTGTATCCTCTACCTTTATTGAATATGCTCTTCAAGGCCTTGTGAGTCTTTCAATTATCCAGCCTAATGCAATCTCTTTTTATAAGTAATGCATTCCATACTGCAGATCTTTTTTATAAAAAGTAAAGGAGCAGCAGCCTCAAATTCTATTCAAGTGAGAATCTCAAAACCCTGTGAGCAAATATGAATAAAGTGTAGTACCACCCTTGGGACAGTGCCAATATACCCAGCAGTAGTTCGCGAATAGAGATGCCAAAGAGAATACTGGCCATTCCCAAACCTAGAAATCCAAATCTGGTTGTCCAATCCAAACCACGAAAATTGTTGCATTCCACAGACGAGGACACAAGAGTTATATTTATGGAAGAAAAGCTTTTGCTGCTCAAGGACTTTCTCAATGATGCCTGGAATTAAAGGTCAAGAAACAACCCAAGAATCTAACAATCTACTCTTGAGTACCATCCCCCCTCCCCCCATTATTTAGACCATAGGTCTAAGTCAGAGATTCTGATGATCTCATGTACTTTGGCAAATTCATCACAAACATCTCCTGTTAATATATGGGTAGAGAAATGTTTGGGGTTAAAATTTACCTGAACTATCCTGGAGCCTAAACATCCAGTTCAGGAGAACAAGGTCATCAAAAATCTCACCCACACAACTCAGTCATGTCCTGTACTACACTTGTGCTACAGAGATATGACTATGCATGAGGATGGCCTGACCAGACCCATCCTCATACATAGTCATATCTCTGTAGCACAAGTGTTCAAATTTCTCCGAACTTTACCACTAAAAATATATCAGAGGCACATGGATCCATACCTTCATGGCTTAGATGTTTCCCCTGCTTTGCTTGAGCTCACGCTATAAAGAAGGTACCATGGGAAAGGCACCATTCTTTGAACTTAATCACCAGACCCACCTCTTCTGGTTGCTATTTAACCAGCCTGGTCATCTACTCTCATTTATTCTGTTATCCTTTCTACCCAAAGTATAACCAGTTGAACAGTGTAGATTGTCACCACCCTAGAGTATTTCAACAATGTCCTGGCTCTGGGTTCTCTAATCTCCCTAACAAAGACTACATATGGGGTTGTATTAGTCACTCATTTCCCTCCCACTCCTGACCATGTTCTGTTCTGCACTACAAGGAGCTATTAAGCTTAAGACGCATGAATTCAGCCAGCAAATAGTCCTTTTCACTTGCTTACAAAATAAGCAAGGTTTACAAGGGAAACTCCTGAGGCAGGTCTTCTAAAGCTGGAAAATAATTTGAACCCCTACACACAAATTAAGCTGAGAGAATTTAAGCTGATGAGGCATTTAAGTGGGCAATAAAAATCTGGAGTCTGTGGAGGGAGAGCCATGCAAAGGGAGATGAAATAAGTAACACTTGGGGGAATCTCCCAGGCAGGAACCTAACTAGCCTAAGCAACACTCTAACCTAAAACAGGTTTTCTTCCTCTCTTACTCCATTTAGGCTGCTATGAGGAATTACCAAAAACTGGATAGTTTAAAAACATAAGAAATGTATTTCTCACAGTTCTGGAGCCTTGTAAGTCCAAGATCCAGACACATTCAGAGTCTGATGAGGACCCACTTTCTGGATCATTTCTCACTGAAATCACTTCTTCCTACTGTGTCCTCAACTGGTAGAAGAGGCAAAGAATCTCTCAGACCTTTTTTATAAGGACACTAATCTCATTCGTGGGGGCTCTACCTTCATGGCCTAATCACCTCCCAAAGGCATCACTTCCTCATAACATCATATTGGGAGTAGGAGTTCAACATATGAATTTGGGGGAGACACAAACATTCAGACCACAGCACTTCCTTTGTCAATACTTATTGACAAAGCCTAAGAGGTAATAAACAGAATCCCAAGATGGGGAATAAAAAGGGGAATCTACTTTTCTCTCAAGGTCATGTGCCTTTTGGAAAGGAAAAAAGGAGAACAATCCCTCAAAGACCTTCTTTGAAGACAAGGTTTAGAACTTAGCCCTTATATCCTGAGAACTTACACCATCTCACCTAGAAAAAAAATTTTTTTAAGTGAGGAGGAGAAAGAAAGAGAAAAGAAAAATCAGTTTTAGTTTTCCACAAGCCATGACTCAAGAGACATCCAAATCAAGTCTCTTCCCAAATAACTTCTTCTAATCCACTTCATTATAGTTTGCTTAAAAACCTAGAAAAGACCAGGAGCAATGGCTCACGCCTGTAATCCCAGCACTTTGGGAGGACAAGGCAGGTGGTTCACAAGGTCAGGAGTTTGAGATCAGCCTGGCCAACATGGTGAAACTCCATCTCTGCTAAAGATACAAAAAATTACCGGGTGTGGTGGTGGGCGCCTATGATCCCAGCTATTTGGGAGGCTGAGGCAGGAGAATCGCTTGAACCCAGCAAGTGGAAGTGGCAGTGCACTGAGATCGCGCCATTGCACTCGAGGCTGAGTGGCAGAGCGGGACTCCAATCTCAAGGAAAAAAAAAAAAAAAAAAAAAGCCTTGAAGGTATACCTGCTTCACCTGGCAAAGCAATGAGGCGCTTCTAATTGGATAACAGCCTAGAATACTTGACGGTGTTCCTGTACTAATTAATTTTATTAAACACATTTGAGCTGGATTCTAATTATGAGTGCTGAGAGATTCACTTATTCCTTCATTCAGCAATTATCTATATAATTTTAATGTGCATAGTGCTGTTCTAAGCACCAGCGATCAATTATGAAAAATACAGAAAATCAGTATGTTCATGTGCCTCATACCCCTTTGAGTTAGTAATCTTTAACTGAGAAGGTGCACACAACAGGAGGTAAGCCTCATGACGGGTTTAGTATAATGAATCTTATGAAAAGAAAGATGATCCCCAGATTTAGGCTTGGAAAACACACAATCGTTCCTGTGTATGTTTCCCCTAGATTTGTAAATTTTCTCTTATGTCTTCCCAACCGTATCCCCTCATCCAACTTGTGTCCTCTCAGCTCTGGGCTTGACTCTACATATTCAGGTCCGTGTTCATAATCCTTGCAGCTCCACATGGTTGTGAAGGTCAAATGTTTTAATGGAAGGTGAAATTATTGTTATAATCTCTTATTAATTTGACTCTTGGCAATTGTATGGCCAAGGTCCATTCCTGTTTAGCCCTGCAGTACTCTCCACTTTTCCATCAGAGAGCCAGCCACTCTCTAGTCTTGGAGATTTGTAAAGTTGTTTTCCCAGGCCATGTTGTTGACATAGCTGTTCATGGTACCCATATCCTGGGATTCCCCTGTGTTCTCTGCATTTTGTGTATGTAATAAGAACTTCCAACATTTTATTCCCTAAGTACACTGACCAAAGTGGCTTAAGACCAGTAATGTAAATTCATTTTTCTGGGTTTTTTTGTTTTCACCTGGATTCTCACTACATGTTGAACAAAGGTGGTAGTCTCCCTTTAATTCCCATCCATATGTAGACACAAAACTTTTCTTAAGAATCCCTTATAACAACTTGGATGTGCTAAAACTTGAAAACACTAAAAGAAAAACAAACAGATGGTGCAAGAACAATGAAACAGCATAAGGTATATTCCTCATCTGACTGCAACCAGGACTCCTACAGGTAGGAGTCACTTTAAATCCTAAACAATGGCACACTAACCATGCAAAAAGAGAAATATTTGCCTTTGACAAAGTTACCCACATAACATTAATGAGCCATCTGCTTCCTCCGGCACTCATATCCACTTCAGTGAACCTAACATCCCTTCATGACCTCATGCTTTTTCAGTGATACCCCTATCTACAGTAACTTGACTTCTAAAGCTTAGAAGTAGCACCTAATGTTCCTTCATTAACTTCCATCTCACATTTACAGCCCCCAGTTGCATTAGAGTGATATTGCTTTCAGAAATGCCAAGGGACACACAGTGACTCTCTCATGTTCCCCATATTCATCCTCTTTCTTCCTTATGGAAATACTAATGTCCTCCATGTGTCATTTTAGTGAATTCCCCAGGTTTTCCCCGGTATCTTCCAAAGCAGGAATCGCTCAAGTTATGAGGGACTTTGCCGAAGACCCTGGCATTTATGGGGTTAATAGGTTTTTCCTCAGAGAGGCTTCCAGGTGTTTCAAGCTGCCATCCAAGATTTCAGGCAATCAGGATTCTTCCCAGTCTACTTAGTGCAGTTTCAAACACTAAGGAGGATTTAAAACTGCTGGTGGATGAATACGAGTATGTTTTTGGAGGCATAAAGCTAAGTGTGTTGGTGCCTTCATCTTACACTGGCTTCAAACACTCAGTTTCTCTCCTTTCGTTTGGCTGTGTAGGAAGTCACTTTCTAATCCCTAGACTGAGCTGGTATGGGCATTGCAAGTAAGAAAAATGGGAATTTCTGGAGGTATGTCCATTTAAACAGTTGGTATGGAAACAGGGCTGGTTGTGAAAGCAATATTTCCATAGGGTAGTCTAAAGGAAAGGGAGCAGCTTGGAAGAACCAGTAGTCTGCACTTGGGACTAAAGCATTATCACCTACAAGTGAAGATTATTTTGCCATATTCTGTGTGTATTAGTTCATTCTCACACTGCTATATAGTAATACCCAAGACAGGGTAATTTATAAAGGAAAGAGGTTTAATTGACTCACAGTTCTGCATGGCTGGGCAGGCCTCAGGAAATTACAATCATGATGGAAGAGGAAGAAAACACATCCTTCTTCACAGGATGGAAGGCGCGAGAAAAGCGTGGAGAGAAGGGGGAAGAGTCCCTTATAAAACCATCAGCTCTCGTGAGAGCTCACTATTACGAGAACAGCGCGAGGGAAACCGCCCCCATGATTCAACTGCCTTCACCTGGTCTCTCCCTTTACATGTGGAGATTATGAGTATTATAATTAAAGATGAGATTCTGGGTGGGGACAGCCAAACCATATCACTATGGATCATGTTTTAGGAAGAAATTAGAGACAATTCCAAGAAATCCTAGTTGAAGGGAGAGAAATAAGACTAGTACATCTTTCTGCATTCTCACAAATTTCCAATCAAAGAGTGGTGTGGATAATTCTCCAGTGCTAGCAGGACAGGTCTAATCAAGATAGAATAGAATCGGGGTTATCAGAGACTAGGGGAAGCAAAGACACTGGTCAAGGGTACAAAGTTTTCGTTAGACAGGAGGAATAAGTTCTGGTAATTTAGTACACACCATGGTGACTATTGTTAGTAATAATGCATTATAGACTTCAAAATAGCTAAAAGGATGTTAAATGTTCTCACTGGAAAGAAACAGTAAGTCTTTAAGATAACAGGTATGCTAAGTAGCCTGATTTAATCATTGCACAATGCATGCATGCATCCAAACATGACATTGTTCCTAATAAATATATACAATTATATTTCATCAATTAAAAATAAAATGAAACCTTAAAAAAGAAATATATGGCATGGATGATTTACAGAAGTTATTAAGTTGCTTAATGGAATTGACAAAATGTAGGCTTTACCTCTGACAGGCCTGCATTGAAATCTTGACTCTGCCACTTTCAAGCTAGGTGTCTGTAACTCAAGCAGGCAATCTGTTCCTCCATCTATGAAATGAACTAAAAAACACATTATGCTGTTTTTTCCCCACAACCTACAACATCTTTCTAAGCCCCTCTGTGATAAAGTCACTATATAACAAGTAATTTAATAGGCTTAGGAATTGGGTCAGGCCTGAACAACCATCCCTGAACCATGTTAAAGGCAATATTAGGATATGCAAATGAGCTCAGTTAGTGTCGTTCCACAAATTGCCTTTTTCCAGGAGAGTGTACCCTCCTCCCGCACAGTTATGTTAGCAAGTCTGAACTCCGCGTTTGCTATTGCAATGATATCCATACTGCTGTTCAGATCTACTTTAGTGGTAGCAGCTATTCCAGTTCAATTGTTAAAAAAGACGCTCAGGATCCAAACCGGCAATGCTGACAAAGCCAGTTTCTTACAGGCAAAGGATACAATATAGCAACAGCATTAATGTAAGGATATACATCTCAGCCTAAGGCTGCCTCATAGGGAGGGGTCCAAAGAGGCTGGGAGTGAGTTCTAAGTATTCTCCCTCTGCAAGGATGTATGGATGTACTTTTCTCTTTGGTCAGAGACATGTGCACAAACCTCTCAAACCCAGTGAGGCCAAAATGGAGTTACAGCCTGGTCTATTACTCTGCTGGTCATGAGGGCATAATCTACTATATTATGGCAGAGCCCTGTGAGGTGTCATTGAGACCAAACGCAAATCATCAGTGTCACTGTTATCAGTAAACGGTGCAGATGAGCTTAACTAAAGGGTCAGTGCTGTGAAACTTCAGTAAAACAGCATTGGAGAATTCTTGCTGAATCAGCCTCATAGCACACAAGCCTAACCCCAGTCATCAGAAGTCATGATCCAGTGTACATCAAATTGGCCCCTAAAAATGCCCTTCTCAATGTGACCCTAACCCATAATTTCACATTTTCCTTGTACAGTCATATGTCACTTTACAATAAGAATACATTCTGAGAAATTCATTGGTAGGCAATTTCGTCGTTGTGCAAACATCAAAACAAACCTAGAAAATACAACTCACAACACACTTAGGCTATGTAATATAGTCTATTCTTTCTGGTTTAGAAAACTGCATGTTACTGTACACAATTGTAACACAATGATAACTATTTGTTTCTATCTAAACATAGAAAAGGTACAGTAAAAATGTACTTTAAAAGACAAAAGATGGTACAGCTGCAGAGGACCGGAAGTTGCTCTGGGTGAGAGAGTGAGAGGGTGGTGAGTGAATGTGAAGGTTTTGAACGTTACTGTTCACTATTATCAGTTTTATAAATACTGTACACAGGCAACACTAAATTTATTTTAAAATACTTTTCATTCTTCAATAACAAGTAAACAACTTCCTATAAATTTTTTATTTTATAAATTTGTAATTTTTTTAAACTTTCTTCTTTTTCAGATTTTTAGGGTTTTTTTAAATTTTAAGTTCCGAGACACACGTGCAAGATGTGCAGGTTTGTTACATAGGTTAACGTGTGCCATGGCGGTTTGCTGCACCTATCAACCCATCATGTAGGTATTAAGCCCAGCATGCATTAGCTATTTTTCTTGATGCTCTACCTCTCCATGCCCCACTCGACAGGTCTCAGTGTGTGTTGTCTCCTCTCTGTTTCCATGTGTTTGGATAGTTCAGCTCCCACTTATACATGAGAACATGTGACATTTGGTTTTCTGTTCTTGTGTTAGTTTGCTGAGGATAATGGCTTCCAACTTCATCCATGTCCTTGCAAACAACATGATCTTATTTCTTTTTATGGATGCATAGTATTCCTTGGTGTATATGTACCACATTTTCTTTATCCAGTCTATCATTGATAGGCATTTGGGTTGATTCTGTGTCTTTTCTATTGTGAATAGTGCTGTAATGAACCCAGTTATGGATGTATCTTTATAAGAAAATGATTTATATTCCTTTGAGTATTACCCAGTAATGGGATTGCTGGGTCAAATGATATTTCTGGTTCCAGGTCTTTGAGGAAACATCACACTGTCTTTCACAATGGTTGAACTAATTTGCAGTCCCACCAACAATGTAAAAGCATTCCTATTTCTCTGCAACCTCATCAGCAGCTGTTGTTTCTTGAGTTTTTACTAATTGCCATTCTCACTGGCATGAGATGGTATCTCATTGTGGTTTTGATTTGCATTTCTCTAGTCATCAATGATGTTGAGCTTTTTTTATATGTTTGTTGGCCACATAAATGTCTTCTCTAGAGAATGTTCATGTTCCTTGCCCACTTTTTAATGGGGTTGTTTCTTTTTTCACATAAATTTGTTAGGTTTTCCTTGTAGATTCCAGATATTAGACCTTTGTCAGATAGATAGATTGCAGAAATTTTCTCCCTTTCTCTAGGTTGTCTGCTCACTCTCATGATAGCTTCTTTTTGCCATGCAGAAGCTCTTTTTTTTTTTTTTTTTTGGCAGAAGCTCTTTAGTTTAATTAGATCCCATTTGTCAATTTTTGCTTTTATTGCAATTGCTTTTGACATTTTTGTCATGAAATCTTTGCCCATGTCTATGTCCTGAATGGTATTGCCCAGATTTTCTTCTGAGTTTTTATAGTTTTGGGTTTTACACTTAAGTCTTTAATCCATATTGAGTTAATTTTTGTATAACGTATAAGGAAGGGTTCCGGTTTCAATTTTCTGCATATAGTTAGCCAATTCTCCCAGCACCATATATTAAATAGGGAGTCCTTTTCCCGTTGCTTGTTTTTGTCAGGCTTGTTGACGATCACATGGTTGTAGATGTGCAATCTGATATCTGAGTTCTCTAAACTGTTCCATTTGTTTATGTGCCAGTTCTTGTACCAGTACCATGCTATTTTGGTTACTGTAATCTTGCAGTATTGTGGTCTTATATTTGAGCTCTGTATTCTATTCCATTAATCTATGTGTCTGGTTTTGTACCAGTACCATGCTGTTTTGGCTGTAGCCTTGTAGTATAGTTTAAAGTCAGGTATTGTGATGTCTTCAGCTTTGTTCTTTTTGCTTAAGATCGTCTTGGCTATACAGGCTCCTTTTTACTTGCCATATGAAATTTAAAATAGTTTTTTCTAATTCTGTGAAGAATGTCAGTGGTAGTTTAATGGGAATAGCTTTGAATCTATAAATTACTTTGGGCAGTACAGCCATTTTCACAGTATTGATTCTTCCTAAGCATGAGCATGGAATGTTTTTCCACCTGTTTGTGTCCTCTCTTATTTCCTTGAGCAGTGGTTTGTAGTTCTCCTTGAAGAGGTCCTTCACTTCCCTTGTTAGTTGTATTTCTAGGAATTTTATTCTCTTTGTAGCAGTTGTGAATGGGAGTTCATTCATGATTTGGCTCTCTGCTTGTCTATGGTTAGTGTATAAGAATGCTTGTGGTTTTTGCACATTGATTTTGTATCCTAAGACTGCTGAAGTTGTTTATCAGCTTAAAAAGCTTTTGGGCTAAGACGGGTTTTTTAGATACACAATCATGTCATCAGCAAACAGAGACAGTTTGACTTCCTCTCTTTTTATTTGAATACCCCTTATTTCTTTCTCTTGCCTGATTGACCTGGCAGAACATCCAATACGATGTTGAATAAAAGTGGTAAGAGAGGGCATCCTTGTCTTGTGCTGGTTTTTGAGGAAAATGCTTCCAGCTTTTGTCCATTCAGTATTGGCTGTGGATTTCTCATAAATGGCTCTTATTACTTTGAAGTATGTTCCATCAATACTTAGTTTATTGAGAGTTTATAACATGAAGGGATGTTGAATTTTACTGAAGGTCTTTTCTGCATCTACTGAGATAACCATGTGGTTGTTTTTCTTTAGTTCTGTTTATGTGATGGATTACATTTATTAATTTGAATATGTTGAACCAGGCTTGCAACCCAGGGATGAAGCCAACTTGATCAGGGAGGATAAGTTTTTTGATGTGCTACTGGATTTGGTTTGCCAGTATTGTATTGAGGATTTTCTTCGTCGATGTCCATCAGGGACACTGGCCTAAAGTTTCATTGTTGTTTCTCTGCCAGATGTTGTTATCAGGATGATGCTGGTCTTATAAAATGAGTTAGGGAGGAGTCCCTCCTTTTCAATTGTTTGGAATAGTTTCAGAAGAAATGGCATCAGCTCCTCTTTGTTCCCCTGGTAGAATTCATCTGTAAATCCATCTGGTCCTGGGCTTTTTTTGGTTGTTAGACTATTTATTACTGCATCAATTCCAGAACTTGTAATTGGTCTCTTCAGGGGTTCTACTTCTTCCTGGTGCAGTCTTGGGATGGTGTATGTATTCAAGAATTCAACCATTTCTTCTAGGTTTTCTAGTTTATTTGGATAGAGGCGTTTATAGTATTCTCCAATGATTGTTTGTATTTCTGTGAAATAGGGATGATATCCCCTTTATCATTTTTTATTTTGTGTAGTTGATTTTTCTCTCTTTTCTTCTTTATTAGTCTAGTTAGCATCTATTTTATTAATTTTTTCAAAGCCAGTTCCTGGATTCATTGATTTTTTTGAAGGTTTTTTGTGTCTCTGTCACCTTCAGTTCTGCTCTGATCTTGGTTATTTCTTGTCTTCTGCTAGCTTAGGGGTTTGTTTGCTCTTGGTTCTCTAGCTCTTTTAGTTGTGACATTAGGATGTTGATCAGAGATCTTTCTAGCTTTTTGATGTGGGCATTTAGTGCTATAAAGTTTCCTCTTGACAGTGCCTTAGCTGTGTTCCAGAGAGGCTGGTACATTGTCTCTTTGTTCTCATTGATTTCAAAGGACTTCTTGATTTCTGCCTTAATTTCATTATTTACCCAGGAGTTATTCAGGAGCTGGTTGCTCAGTTTCCATGCAGTTGTGTAGTTTTGACTGAGTTACTTAATCTTGAGTTCCAATTTGATTGCATAAACTTTCTGACACATAATAACATTTAGCTTTAAATACAAACGTGATAAAGCTGCACAGAAATATTTCCTTTATATCCTTATCCTATAACCCTTTTTCAAGTTTATTTACTTATTTATTTTTGAGGTGGAGTCTGTCTCCGTCACCCAGGCTGGAATGTGCCATGAAGTGATCTCGGCTCACTGCAACCTCTGCCTCCTGGGTTCAAGCTATCTATTCTCCTACCTCAGCCTCCCTAATAGCTAGGATTACAGGCATGCACCACCACACTCAACTAAATTTTTTTGTATTTTTAGTAGAGATGGGGTTTCACCATGTTGGCCAGGCCAGTTTCAAATGCATGATCTCAAGTGATCTGCCTGTTTTGGCCTTCCAAAGTGCTAGGATTACAGGCATGAGCTGCTACACCCAGCCTAATTTTTATTCTTATCTTTTACTTTTTAAGCTTTTGTGCTCCAAACTAATACCCCAACACACACATTAGCCTAGTTCCACACAGGGTAAGGATTATTAATAGCATTGTCTTTTTATCTTCCATGCCTTGCCCCACTGGAAGATTTTCAGTGGCAGTAACATACATGAAGCTGTCATCTCCTAGGATAACAATGCTTTCTTCTAGAATACCTCCTGTGTGAGGTGCCTAAGCCTGTCTTACAGTTAACTTCTCTTTATATAAGTTGAAGAAATACAATCTAAAATAGCAATAAAAAAGTATAGTATAGTAAATACTGTAAGGTTTATTGCCGAGTTAAATGAGGAAACGGAGACCGGAGTAAGAAAAGTAAAAGCCAGTTTATTCAGCTCCCGGGCGAGATTCTATGGTCCGGGAAAGGGGCCAGAGAAGTCGCGCCTTTCTTCTTAGGGCATGGGGTTTTATAGGGAGTAGAGGTAGTTGATCGGCTGCATGGGAAACAAAGCCCAGGTAGTCTCATTGGTTATGAAGGGACTGGTCACAGGTGAGGTGAGCCGCCATTGGCAGCCAGGCTGGGCCACGGGCAAGTGGGCTGGTTGAGGACGTAAGGGTCAAGCTGCCATAGGGCAGGTTTTGGCGGGGCTTTTTTTTAACTTTGGTGGGCTTTCCACTGGGGCGGGGCCGAGTGCATAGTTTGCTGGTGAGTGCAGGACTGAGATTGGAATGCGGAAATGGGTATGGGGATCCTGCATGAAATGGGCGTGGGGAGTCCGCATGGAGAGACCAGATGCTGAGTAATGTGCTCAGCATGATGAGGTAGTTTTCAAGCGCTGAGAGCCCCAGCGAAGCAACCGGCCTTACAAATACCTAAACCAATAACAGTCATTTATTATGATTATCAAGTATTATGTATATTACATAATTATATGTGCTAGATTTATATGACTGGCAGTACGGTAGGTTTGTTTGCATCAACATCACCACAAACACATGAGTAATGCACTGTGCCACCATGTTACAGCTATGACATTACTAGGTGATAGGAACTTTTCAGCACCATCACAATCTTACAAGACTACCATCATGTATTCAGTCTGTCTTTGACCAAAAGGTCATTAAGCGGTGTATGACTATAGTTAAAATCACAAGAGTGCAGTATAGCTTTTGCCAACTAAGACACATTTCACAAATTGGCTCTATATTTGTTGAATCCTAGTACATGTGAAAGTAAGATATCTTGGGCTCCCAAAATCACTAATGAAATCTCACGTTGGGAATTACTTAGAGCAAACCAACCTCCTATTCTATTCAAAGTCACTCCTCTGTTCACTGAGATAGACGCATATCTGATTTACCTCCTTCAGAAAGGCTAATCAGAAACTCAAAAGAATGTAGCCATTTGTGTATCACCTATCTGTGAGCTGGAAGCTCCCTCCCCACTTCAAGTCTTCCTGTTTTTATTTCAGGTTGTCCCTCCTTTCCAGACTGAAAAAATGTACTTCTTACATATGTTGATTTATGTCTCAAATATCCCTAAATGTATAAAATCAGGCTGTGCCTTGATCACCTCGGGCACGTGTCATCAGGACTTCTTGAGGCTGTGTCACAGGCATGTCCTCAACCTTGGCAAAATAAACTTTCCAAATTAACTGAAACATATCTCAAATTTCTGGGGTTCACATTTTGGTAGCCGCAAAGGAATTCTGAGTGGAGATGCCTCTGACCTTTGACAAATCTCCTGTCGGTGCTTGGTACCAGCGTTAGCTAACTTTATGGCTCAAATCAACAGGACAGTTTGCTGAGGTCTAAGGGCACCTACTTCAGAGAATCCCTGATCTCCCCAAATTTGGCCAAGATCTAAGGTTTATTTTGCTGTACAGTTCCTCTCTCTCTCTCTCTCTCTTTTTTTTTTTTTTGAGTTTTACTTGCTTTCAACAGGAAGGCAAGTTTTCCTGCTTCCATAACAATGGAAGGCAGGTAGTTCCTTTATGGAGTTTGAGATAGCTTCCAAGAGGGACAATGAGTTTTGTTTTGTTTTGTTCTGTTTTTTCCTGCTTCTAGGATGGTAAGAGAGCGGTCTACAGCCTGAGACCCATCACTAGGTAAAAAACTGGTTTGGAATTCTGTCTTCCAAATTCTTTTTAAACGACTCAAGTTAGCATTAACAACCAGCTGGTGTTAATTTCTGCTTACGCTTAGAGCGCTCAGAAATTGTATAATTTGTGTGATCATTGTTAGTTTAGCAGTATTTTGTCCTAGCTGAAATATGGTAATAAGATTTGAAAAAAAAAAAAGATTGTTTTTTGTTAAAGGAGCACAATAGTTAAAAATTAGCTTCATCAAAAGGCTAACATCAGGCCGGGCGCGGTGGCTCACGCCTGTAATCCCAGCACTTTGGGAGGCCGAGGCGGGTGGATCACGAGGTCAAGAGATCGAGACCATCCTGGTCAACATGGTGAAACCCCGTCTCTACTAAAAATACAAAAATTCAGCTGGGCATGGTGGCACGTGCCTGTAATCCCAGCTACTCAGGAGGCTGAGGCAGGGGAATTGCCTGAACCCAGGAGGCGGAGGTTGCAGTGAGCCGAGATCGGGCCATTGCACTCCAGCCTGGGTAACAAGAGTGAAACTCCGTCTCAAAAAAAAAAATAAATAAATAAAATAAAATAAAATAAAAATAAAAAGGCTAACATCTGAGATGTGTATGTGTGTATATGTATGCATGTGTGCATGTTTGTATTTAAAAAGCCTTCACATTTTTAATTTTTTTGTTTTTCTCTCCTAAGACCTTGCCTTTTTTTTGAGCCAAAGTTTTTTTTCTTCTCAGTTGAATTTTGTTTCCACCTGATTTTTTAACTAAAATAGTATTGCAACAGAGGCTACTCTTGTGTTTTTAGAAAATAATGTAATTTAGACACTTAGAATGTCTTTGTTTAAAAAAATTTTTTTAATGCACTGTAAAAATGTCTCCCTCTACCACCACCAAACTTTTCAACTCTATACCTTATGATGTAAATTTTGCTATTTGATTTTCACCTGTTTCTTTTAATATGCAAATTTAAGGCTATTCAGGTAGCAATTGCCTAAAGTTATAAAACAGGTTATCAAGAATCTGAAAGTCTAAGATAGAAGAAAAAAAAAGAGGTGGGGGGGTCTTTATGAATCTATAAAATGTACTTCCATTGGCAGGCCTAATATGTACAGAGTATTTCACTACTAAAAATATATAAAAGAGCTCTAATTAATTGGCTTAAAGAAAAATACAAGTGCTTAAAGTAGATACTAAAAAGACTAGCAAATGCTTTTTTGAGGTTATGTAATTTAAGTAAGATCTTTGTTACATAAACTAGCTTTAAAATTATTGGTAAAGTAATATTAGAAATGTTTTAAGAATTGCCAGCATACACTTTCATTTGCATTTATTAATCAGGCAGTTTTATACTTATCCCTGCCAAATACCATAAGGTGTCAAAATTTGGCATACTGGTTACAAAACTGTAAACCCAGCCCAAATCAAAATGATCTCTGCTTATGTAATTTTTAGTAAATAACACATTGATATGGGTTTAATGGAAATAGCTGCATTTTGAATTTAGTAAGATTACCATAACTTCTAATTCTCTAGCTTTATGCAGTCTAATCCACAAACATAAGGTTTGTTTTGGGAAAGGACTGTTATCACCTTTGTTTCAAAGCTAAACTGTAAGCTAACTTCCTTCCAAAGTTAGTTTGACCTATGCCAGGAATGAATAAGGATGGCTTAGAGGTTATGAGCAAGATGGAGCCAGTTAGGTAAAATCTTTTTTTATTGTCTCAGTTATAATTTTGCAATAGCAGTATCAGAACTTTAAATCATGACTATCACAGTTTTCATAAATTAGGTAAACAAAACAAAATAATTAGATAAATGTAATGGGATAAATACTTGCAGACAAACTGGTCATAAGTTAGAATATAAAGTTGTATTAAATTAAATAATAGATATTTTATTATTTGGGTATAGAAGCCCAAGTGTGTCTTTTTCTTTCAAAAAGAAGTGAAGAAATTTTGTCTGATTCAAAATTTATTTAAGGGTTATGTATAAAACAAGGGAAAGGGAAACAAAAAAAGATGTACACAAAGTTATAAAAATAAAGAGTTTTTTTAAGATAAAAAAGCTTAAAGAAAAATAATTTTTATTAAGTTTTTGGTTTGCTTAGGAAAAAGACTGAGAAAAAAATTTTTTATTAAAGTTATTATATGCATATATCCTCCCGTATATGTTTTTAAAGTCTTTGTTACATTGAGTTACAGGGCTTTTAACTCCTGGGTCTAAAAAGGACACCAAGTCCCACTAAATCTTAAACACTGACAGCAATTAAAGCCTCATCTTCAGGCCTTATAAAAGATGCCAATCAAAATAAACTGCATTCCTAAAACACAGGACAAGAAATTGAAGGTATTCAACACCTGAAAGGCCAGGGACCATCACAGAAGAGGTGAACTAAAAATAAGTTCAGTTCTTTATAAATTAATTATTAATGTCAAAGGCATACTGATACAAAACCAGTATATGGACCCCTGTGTCAACTTGTTGTAACCAAGCAAGTTGAAGGAAAGCACCACACACACTCTGAGGTTGAATCAGGAGTCCTTTATTTGCCAGTGACCAAGACACAGCTAATGCTCAAAATTCTCTCAGCCCCAGAGAAGGGGCTTTGCTTCTTTTTTATACCTTGCTTGAAGGAGGGGAGGGGGAACCTAGCTAAAGCAAGTTTTACAGAAACAGAACAAGCAAAATTTAAAAGGTAAACTATTGCAGTAAGATAAACACTTGCAGATGTAGGGACTTTTGGTTATCAGCAGGCACATTCCAAGGGGCAGGTACTAACAGCAGATGAATCCCTAGGAGCAGATGTTACAGTTTAACTTGGTATCTTATTAGTAAGGACATTCCTGAATCTGCCTGGAGTTAGCTTAACTCGGCTACATGCTTAGGGGAAGGGAGAAGGGGTAGGGCAAGTGAAGAAGCTAACATGGAGTCTGTCCAGCTCAAGGAGCTAATATGGAGTCTGTACAGCTCTCAGCTAAGAAAGAGAGTTGGTTAGGCTAACAAAGGGTAGATTATCACAAAATTAACAAGGTTTTCTTAAAGCATTAATCAACTCTTTAATAAAGGTTATAAAGGTTATAAAATGCTTATAGAAATTACATTTTATATTCAAGATTGTTTACAAAATTTTGAAAAACAAATGTAATTAGCTTTATGCTGTTTTTATTGGGGCTCCTTGTTTAGAAAATTAAGTCTCCATTCTCAAAAAATAAAGGCTTTCTCTTTTTTTAAAATCCTTTGAATTATCGCTTTAGTTAAATAAATAACTTTACAATGACCCATAATCCTATTTTGTAATATCAAGTGTTTTAAACATTTTATATTTAATAAACTTTCCAAAATCAAATTATGAATTATGTCTTTTTCTAACATAATTAATGTTTTAAAACATCATTAGGTTTCCTAAAGTCCAAAAATGATATCATTTGGCTTATTTGGTGTAAAAAATTATACAGGAAGCATTGTCAAACATGAAATGCTCTTTGGTTTTATCTGGGCTGTATTTGTATAAATATGTTATTGATATGTATTCCAACATTATGAGAAACTCCTGTAATTCTGGTATAACTTAGTGTACATTACCAGTAATAATCATAATGATTATGTTAAAATTGTGAGCCAAGACATAACAAATTTCCCTGTCAATTGTGTCTTTTAACTATAGCTGCCTTAAAACGTTTTTTTTATTCATGGATGATTGTTGTCTTCTTTTGGTCCTCTTTAGAAAGTGGTTTTATAATAAACTATAAACCTCCAACAGGTGCTCTTAAAATGCAGGTTTCTGATAACTTTGGAAACTGTAACATCAAAGTAAAGAAAAAACTTTCAGGAGTCATGGATATCTAAAATGTTGATAAGTATCAAACAGAACAGGAATTAACTGCATGGACTGAACCAATCTTTTTGACTTTTTGATTAATATGTTTGCTAATGCTTTGTTTTGTTTTTCACTCTCAAAACTTTTCTTTACAGCTATTGACAGCTTTTAACAATTTAGTCTACTCGTATGAACAAAATGTAAAGCATATTTGTTTCTCTCTACCTAGTTTCTCCAGAATTGAAAACTATTTGTGAGTATTCTTAACTTACGGCAATACAGTTATTTGCATAAGTGCAATAAGAATCTGCTTTCATTTATAACAAGACACAATTGGAGAAATTGGTTATTTTACCAAGGCTTTCACTGGAATGGTGTGCCTTCCTTTAAGGAATCAAACTTGACTTATGGAGCCAATAAAGCCCTTGGAAAAATTGGCCTCCTATTTTGTGTACACCGTCCCTGTATAGGGTTTCTATTTGTGATAAGGAAAGAACGTTATTTTCTAACAAGCACAAAAGTCCTAGGTTTATCTTGAAACCTCAAGAAGAAATGAAATTTCATCCAATTCATGAATATTTAATGGCACAATCCATGGCTGGGCTCAGCTTTTAAAAAAGTCTTATCTGAAATTCCTTCTATGGAACAAAGTTCCATTAAAGCCAATTTAAAAGCCTATGTAAAATCTAAATTCTTGCTGTACTGTATACAAATAATTAGGCCAAGTATAATAAACGAACCAGTCCTACCATGATTTGTCTTTAGTAAAACGAAAAACTGAAAAGAAAAAATAAGTATGTTTCAAAACCATTTTACACCTGTTGTTAGGTTCTAGTCTTACCTAACATTTCTTTTCTATTTTTATTATTTTCTACAGCTTAGACCGAATTCTAATTTTTCTTGGCTACAAGTCTTCAAAATAATGTTTTCAATTTTTTTCCTTCTGTTTTTCGTTTTTTCTAATTTAGAGCCACTGAAAACTAAGCTGTGCTTTTTTCAAACCTGGCAAACTGAAGCCAGACAACTTAAACTTCAAAAGTAAATAATCATAACCTATTTATATGCATAAGCCACTTTCATACCTGCATATTAATGTATGGACTTCAAAGTAATGTGGCCTGTATCAATTGTTTTCCAAGATTGTTCTTTGGTTTTTGTTTCTTCTCCTTTCCTCCCCCTATTTTCTCTTCACAGAACACGAAACTTCACAACCTGCTAACAATAAGCTTTCCAAACCTACCCATCTAAAAACAAACTGTCCTAGCCATGAAAGATCAGATAAAACCTAAGTAAGACCAAAGACTTATTTTCTTGTGAAATGCTTTCTCCAAAAGACTTTTTTTAAGGCAGGGTGGGGAGGGGGACGGTGGCAGGGGGAATGTGAAAGGAAAATATCTTGAGCCTCCAAAATCACTGAGGAAAACTCTAGCTGGGACCTGCTTAGGACAAACCAGCCTCCTATTTGATTCAAAGTTATGCCTCTGCTCACTGAGATTGACACATATCTGATTTGCCTCCTACAGAAAGGCTTATCAGAAACTCAGAAGAATGTAACCATTTGTGTGTCACCTGTTTGTGACTTGGAAGCTCCCTCCCCCACTTCTGCAAAGGCTTCAAGTTGGCCCGCCTTTCCAGACCGAACCAATGTACTTCTTACAAATGTTGACTGATGTCTCGTGTCTCCTTAAATGTATAAAACCAAGCTGTGCCCTGACCGCTTAGGAAACATGTCATCAGGACTTCCTGAGGCTGTGTCACGGGTGTGTCCTCAATCTTGGCAAAATAAACTTTCTAAATTAACTAACACCTGTCTCAAATTTTCAGGATTCATAGACCCTGAGAGGAAAATGTGTCCTTAAGGATAGAGAGAGGACAGAGCTTTGAAACTATGAATTCTTTTGGTCTCCCTCCAAATGAGCCTGGATATTTTTCAGATTATGTGTAATCTATGCTTGCCTGAGGCAAACCCACCCTCCTGAGGAACTTACAGACAAGACCATTAAGTGGTTCATGTTTCTTCAAGAAGGAAGTTTATCTGGTACCAAGTTTTTCTTAACTGCCAGAGGTAATTCCAGTTGAGACCCCACATACACCCTTAAAAAGGCTCTGATGTTACTGACACATAAAAGAACATCTGGCTGCAAGAAGGGGCTTCTCCTGGACCTCCATCATCCATGTCAGTACATATCTAATGAAGCTCTTCGCTGAATCCCATTCTCATGTCCTGTACCATGAATCACATCCTTTTCTTCTCAGATAGCCCACCCACCTCCCACTTTGGTCCAGAACAGGAACCTGAGCTTATAAACTGAGACTACCTGTACCTGCTCCCTTGATGTGCAAATCCAAAAATCAGAGGTAGTGACTTAGGTCAGAGACTTGGAGCCTGTTTTTGTTGATGCTTTTGAAAAGCATCTTTTCGGAGAACTGCAGGTCATCACAGAGTTAGGGTGAAATTATGAAGTGTTTCACAGAGTTTGTGAAATTATGCTGGGAAACAGAAATGAGCAAACATGGCTTCTTACATTTGCTTCTTTGTCTCACAAGCTCCTCCTTTTGGTCATAAATCAATCACCTGGTTATGTTTATAAGATCAATGCTAATTGTCCCACATAGTTAGGAAGGCTCTTTTCTAGGAAGGCCGTTAGTCTTCAGTTGCAGTTGTAAGGAATAAGAATTGGGCCCAATGAACATACTTGCCTATTTATTGAAAAGCATGCTTCAGATCACATCTTATTTTAATTAACATGAGCCAGGTTTCCTGACATTGCCTTTTCTTGTACCGAACACAACACCTCAACGTGATTATTTGGAGGATACTACAGATAATATACAGCAGTATATACATAAGTGAGTTAAAGCATTAAAGTAAGTTAAAGATTGGGAGAAAAACAAGGTAATCATTTTTTAAAAACTGTAACATATGCTTGTTTATTATTTATTTAGAGATGGGGTCTCACTTTGTCACCCAGCCTGGAGTGTAGTGGCATGAACACAGCTTCCTGCAGCCTCAACCTCCCAGGCTCAAGCAATCCTCTTGCCTCAGACTTATTTATTTATTTTTATTATGGATTCAGGGGGAACCTGTGCAGGTTTGTTACCTAGATATATTGTATAATGATGAGGTTTGTCCTTCAAGTCTACTTATCACCCAAACAGTGAACATTGTACCAAAGCCAAAGAATCCAGGGGCTTTGAGGCTTTGTTTGCATGCTCTTTACCAAGTCTGGAATTTTTCAACCCTCATCTCCTTTAGTAAATGTCTCCCATCTAGCAAGTTTTTTGGCAGTAATAGTTTCCATGTGTGTTATACATGCAGCCATTTCTTCCTAGTATCTTTCAACTAGGAAAATTTCCCTTCTGGAGAAACAAAATGTTTCAAGGAAGAACTTAGCCCTTATTCAAGGAGTCAAAACAACTAGATAAACAAAACTCAGGACTAGCAACCAAGTAGGAGAACTGAGATTCAAGAAAGGGTCACCCAGTTGTCTGCAACCATGAAGAAGCTGAAGGAGCTCAAAGGGCCCATGTTGGCACCAAGGTGCTGGATCCCACAATGTTCCAGACAACGCTGGGCAGTCCACTGTGAGTTCCTTTGTGGTTGTCATGATTGTTCCCTAAACCAAAAAGAAATCAAGCTTTTAAAGAATTAAAGTTAGTTTTATTCAGAAGTCTGACTGAGGGCTATAGAGCAAAGGCTGTAGTCCAGGTGCAGTTCTATCAGACTGCTCCCAATGCAGTATTTTAGTTCAAAGCTTATATACAAACAGTAAAGATTCAGTACATGCAAAATTATATCAAAGTTTGGGAGTAAGAGTACATCTGGTTATAGTTCACTAAAGTACATTTGGTTACAGATTGTACACATATAATCACTAATCCTGTCAGATGTTATATATAAGAAAAGACAAGACATAGGATCATGTATCTTTTAAGAAATGTAGTGATTCAGTCAAGAGACATGAGATGCTGTGTGCTCTATCCTGTTTTACCTTCCAAGCATGTTTCCAGAGAGCTTCATGTCATCACAAAATCCTGGCTTTGTAAAAATTATTCAAGCAGAAATGAGCAAACATGGCTTCTTACTTTGTCTCTCAGGAGGCAGAGAGAATGGATCAAATGACTACCTCATAGATCTAGATGTTTAAGTGCTTTAAGACTGATTCAGTAGTTCCATCATTGTGTTGAGAATGATTGTAATAATAACCCATCACTGCAACCGTGCATATAAGTTCAGTGAGCTGAGAACAGTGGACCCATTAGTATAAACCTCTCTGTTCACCATGCCAAATATTAGCAGCAAAGAAAAAAGCTACCTGAGAGTGAATCAATACTAGAGCAGGACTTTCACATATAGTTTTTATCAATCCATGGGGTATGAGATTGGATTGCTGCTGCCACAATAGGTCTTCAAATCCTGGAAAAAAGACATAGGGGCGCAAAGATAAGGACTGCAAAGAGCAACCAAAATCTAAATGTGTAGTACTCAGTACAAGTGATGAACACCACCATCCAAGATTCATTTGGTTCCACTCTTCTTTCCAGCTTTGCTGCCCATGAGCCCAAGCATCATGCCACATTCCTCAAGTCTCCAAGGTTCATTGCTGTCTTTTCAGGGAAGGGAAGGAACAAGGATGAGTGGATTACCTCAAGCAGCAAAGCCAGTTTTGCCAATAAGAATAGTAAATGGCAGCCATTGCCTGACTTTTTTTCATCTAGGTCACTTCTAGCTGATGCCAAAGGCAGATATCATTTTTTGTGGAAGGAGAAAACCTGAGGTAAATATCCATGTAAGGGTTAAGGAAGATCATCAGCCATGAGCCATTTATAGGTAAAACTTACATCCTGATCTCTGAAACTTGTAGCTAAAGCCAAGAAGTTTCCAGGAGCCTTCTCATGTAAAGTTCATCAAGAATCAGTATAAAGAAGAAGAACCCTTACAGAGCTAACTTTGTTCTCTGGAATGTAAGATTTGCCTGAAGACATTAACAAGTTAGGGAAGGCACTGGTCACAAAAGAAGTCAAGGCCAAGGAACTGCCAACCCAAGCAGAGTTCTGTTACCCCTCAGAACCAGTTCAGAGACGTAGCAGCACAGCACTAGAGTTACCTACCTCCTCTCAATAGCCTGAGTGCCTCAAGTTCAGAGCGGAACATGGCTAAGGGTTAGTACTCAATGAAATTCAGAGAAGCTCATCCTTATTTGTATGTGCGGAGTTATACTACCTACTTGAGGAAAGAATGTTTGAAAAATTCAACATTTTGGATATATTGAATTTTTGCAGAAACCCAAGAACTTGAGGTCAAATCTATTGGGGCTAGAAAAGAATCAGACATTTACAACATCCTAATGGAATTACTTGCCATACTCTAGGATCATCCTCTATGGAACCAAAAGCAATTCCCTGGAATGATCCATTACATCTCAGTTGGAAGAAAACCCTTCCCAAAGACACAGAAAGTTTTATCAACTAGTGTAACTGCTCCCTGATCACTGAAAACAGTCCTGAATATTCATTGTCTGCCAAAGAAAGCTAAAGATATTTCTACAGACTATTCCTTAGGGAACAGAAGCCTACTGCCAGACCCTCATTTACCCCCATTGATAAAGAGAAGGATTGGGTTAGAGAAATATTGATATGGAGCAAGACCCAGGTTCTGGTCTGAGATTCGGAAGTCCCATTAGTATAACCTAGTGTTCTCCATCAGGCACATATCTCTCTCCCTATAAACTGAGCATTGTTCTCCTCTAGAATAATGGGGCCTGAAAGCTCTGGTATGTAGAAAGGGGCAGAATACCTCTATATAGGGGGAATTAATGGGACTTCAAACAGTCCTTATAAGGGTATGTTGGGTGGGAAAGCTGTAGAAGGGTAGTGATTCCCTGACTGGTAAGGGGGGTCTTTCCCCAGCCACCCTGTTAATAAGTTCAGAAACCTCCTGAAGAATTACTTTCAGTTCTCCTCAAAGAATGTTGACCTATTCTAGGATAAATTATCATAAACAGCAGGTCTTTTTAGATTCCAGAGGTTTTGAGGCTTTGCTTGCATGCCCTTTACAAAGTCTGAAACCTCTCTCAGGGAGATTGGAAACTCTTGACCAGAAATTGGGCCTCGCCAGCACCAGTCCTCTAATCCATGTCCCCTTACATGAGCCACCTAGGCTGCAGCACCAAGTACCTCTCTGGTTTCTTTTCTGCCCAGTGAGCTTGATCTCTCACAGATCCTCTTCCAATTTCCCATCTTGAATCTAATCCAGAATTCAGCAAACTTTTTATGTAAAGGACAAGATAGTAAGTACATTCACCTTTGCAGACCATACAGTCTCAGTGGGAACTTTTCAACCCTACCATTACAGTATGAAAGAAGGCATAGACAATATTCAAATGAATGAACGTATCTGTGTTCCAATAATACTTTATTGGACCAAAAAAAAAAAAAACCAAAAACACAGATATGGGCCATATTTGGCCTGTGGGCCACACTTTACCAACTGCTTATTTTAACCATTCTCACATCCAGACTCAAATCTGTCTGCCGAAATAAATAATAGATTTAGTGTGAGCAAGCCTGAATGGGCCCACATGGCAGAATATAGAAACCTTCTAGGTTAAGTTCTCAGGAAATAAAAAGAATGAAGGCAGATTATCAAAGAGTTGTCAATTTCTCTAGCAGCTGTCACAAGACTTATCTTCTAGCCAAGACTCTTGGAAATCTTAGAACAAGAGTTTGTTCCCCCAGTCTCAGACCTCCTGCTGCTCTGTATATGAGCTCATTTCTGAGTTTATGTAGTGAAAACAACCAACTAACTGAGACTGATGGGTGGCCTAGTCAACCTCACAAGGTAACAATTCTTGAACTCTAATCTGTGGATGTCAGACAACATAGTGAAAATGTCGTATTTGTTATCTCTCCTAGTTTGGGTTTATCTAAAAGTAAAGCCAAAAACAAGGATTTTAGTACAGGTATTGATAATCCTTAGAAATGAGCTCTTAAATCAGTCATTAGCTTCTAAGATTATCTCCTGCACAGAGAGAATAATCTAGCAAATAGCAAGACAATTTATTGTACATCGAGAAAGGACCAATCCTTGCAATGAACTTACAATGAACTCCCAGGCCCGTCTATGCTAGTTGTCTAATTGCCTGGCCACCCAACTTTATTCATTCAAGGACTGACCACAGAGCTCACTTTTCCTCTCCATGTTAAGATCTTCCATCCCTCTAGGAGGTTTTAATGCACAGATCCTGGTGCCTCAATTTTCTGGCCTCCTCACTTCCCAAGACTAAATACTATCCTATATTTGTCACTCACTCTCATGGCCACATTCTAGAG
This sequence comes from Sapajus apella, assembly GCF_009761245.1. Classification (NCBI taxonomy): domain Eukaryota; kingdom Metazoa; phylum Chordata; class Mammalia; order Primates; family Cebidae; genus Sapajus; species Sapajus apella. Next base: position 397,080 of record NW_022436974.1, on the reverse strand, counting down.
CTCACCACCTAGAGTTGCATGGCTCTCCAATCCCTGGGTTCAGACAACACCCCAATCCCAGCAGCCAGACCTTCCCACTTGCTCAGGTGAAATAAGAAGCCACCATGGACCACAAGAGCCTTAGGGCAGAGATTCCTTCTGGAGAATACTCAGAGTAAACAAAAACCCCTTCTTCTGATCCATGGATTCACATGTCCTCTTTAAAATACCTTTGGATATTTCTTTGAAACCTGACAATACAAGGAAAGAATAGATTCTCTTAACTTTTATTTTTGTTTGTTAGTTTTTGAGTGATAGGGGAATCCACCTGATTTTTCCTTCAGGACTACCTGTTTCCTAAGAGTCAGGGTAAAAGCTGAGGAAAATTCCTCAAAATCTCCGTCCCAGGCAAAGGCTTTGGTCTTAGTCTTAGTCCCCGTGGGGATGACTCCACCCACCTAGGCAAATGGGAAAGAGTGAAGAAGTTTACCAAACAAATAATAGGCCAGTATGGAGACTCACACTTGTAATCCCAGCACTTTGGGAGGCCGAGGCAGGTAGATTGCTTGAGCCCTGGAGTTCAAGACTACCTTGAGCAATATAGCAGGACCCCATCTCCACAAAAATTTTTAAAACTTAGCTGGGCTTGGTGGTGTACACCTGTAGTCCCAGCTACTCAGGAAGCTGAGGTGGGAAGATCACTTGAGCCCTGAAGGTTGAGGCTACAGTGAGCCATGGTCAGGCCACTACATTCCAGCCTGGGTGACAGAGTAAGAACCCGTCTCAAAAACAAAATTTATTTTAATAATAAATACGATAAGTACAGCTCACTTTATTCTTTCTCACACCTTTGTTTATGGCAGACATAAATCATTCTTCCACACAAACTTCTTCCATCTGATGCCTAGTGTTCACTCTGTTGGCCCAGTGCATCTCCCACTGAACACTTAAGAGAGACAATGTACAAGCTAAGCCAAGAGTTGTGCTCTGCCTACTCATGCAGAGGTCTGCCCCCTGGGTCCTGGAACACTCACAAACACCCAGGGGACACAGACACCTAGTGGGAGACCAACTGGATTGAGAGCATGAGTTGAGACAAGACAATGATCTGCATAGACAGTCTCTCAGTATCTGCAGGGAATTTGTTCTAGACCCCCCTCCAAACCAAAATCTGAGGATGCTCAAGTCCCTTATATAAAATGGTGTAGTGTTTGCATATAACTTACATGCATCCTCCCATATCATCTTTAAATCATCTCTGGATTACTCATAATGCCACATATGAGTAATGTAAGTGAGTAAATGCTGTGTAAACTCTTGTTGCATTGTGTTTTTTTTTTTACTCTTGATTATTGTTTCTTTTTTTTCAAAAAATTTTCCATCTGACGTAGGCTGCTTGAATCCATAGATATGGAACACACAGATATGGAGGTTGACTGCATTCTAAAGAAATGTATATCTGTTTACATGCATACTCATTTAGAATTAAAAGTTTAATTCAAGCACTCTTGTCCAGATGGTAGAAAACTGAATAAAGTACTTAATTTTCAGATTATCAGCTGCTTTGATATTTTTTATTTATGGTAGTAATTCTGTTTACTTCTTATAAGTCTGGTAGGTTTTAGGAGTACTTTGTGCTATCTATGCTGGTTTTTTAAAGTGTTTTTTGTAATAAAATTTTTATCTAAATGTGAACAACATTATTAAAGATGTAAAGTAATGTTTTCAGATGAGTTTCTAAGAAATTTGTTCAACTTGGGAGAAATCAAAGTTTTCATTATTCCATTTGTTTTACTTTCAGAAGACTAGCCTTGCTGAAATATAAAATGTCTCAGGCATTAATAGAAAATGAAACATCTTGTTTTTTTCCCAGCTGCTTAATGCATTAAGTTCTTAAGCACCATGAAACAAGTATCTGACTTCTTAAACCCTACTGTTATAGTAAACAAAAAGCATGAATATATTCATTGTATAATACTCTGAACAATGAAATGAAAATAGCCCTTTCCTATGCTTTGATATTACCAACTTTTCTCCTTTCTGTTTTTCAAAGCTTTTCTAGTCATGTTTATTTGAATTGAAAGCACATGTGAGCCTCTTACATCATTCCTTGGATAGTGAGCACAACTATGAGCCTTACAGAAAGCCTGAGATTTAAGCTAATTTCAACAGACAATAAAGTTTTGGTGTTTTGGTTTTGTTTTCACAAACCTTAACTATCTCCTGCTATTACTCCTACCTAAACACCTGACTACCTGTCTCCTGTTATTATATCACCATATGGCTTTGCAAACTCTTTCTTTATAACATCACTGAAGACCAATTCAGAACTAACATAAGGATTCAGTTGTCCTTAACTTATAAGAACATTCACAATAGCACAATAGGGACCACTGGTCAGAAGCAGCTGGAGCAGAGCGCCATATGGGAACCACCGCACTGCCCACCACACCTGGCTGTGTCAGCATGGTAGATAGAGTGGAAAAACCTGAGATCAAACTCCAGTTCACCTATACATAAGTGGGATTGCTGTGGTTATAAATTGGATTCCATTGTCTTCATCAGAAAAGTGAGAATACCTAACTCATAGGATTTTCTAAGGACTAAACGAGATCCATACATAGTATTTAGCACAGTGTGAGGCATAGAGTAAACACTAAATGTTAACTTTGATAGAATATTCATAATCATGTGTATGTGGTTCTGTCATATGAAATTGGGATAAGCTGTTTTCTCCTGACTATTCCTCAAACCTAGAAAAATATCAAATGTACCCTTCAACAAGGTTGTCTCAATTTCAATTTACATGACAATAAAAGTGTGAGTAAGCCCACTTCTTGGCTTCTGTACAAACACTGAGTATTACCTCATATAAACGCTGACATTAGATCTTATTTTTTATGGTAACTCATGAAATAATTTTATGTTTGCCGACAATTATGCCAATTGCTGTTCATGTTGTTTGCATCTTTTGTAAGGATGTTCTTTTCTTATATTTTAGAGTGCATCATATATAAGAAATAGACTCTGTCACTTGTTCAAATACTTTTTCTAATTCTCCCTTATCTCTAATTTTCCTTACAATGTTTGGGGTATATGGAGCCTTCAAATATTCAAGTAATCAAATGAAATATTTCTGCCTTTGAAATAAAAAGATTAACTCATATGTTTGCCTAATACTAATTTTGTTTTTTAGTGTATTTAATCGAACTATAATTATGTTTTATGCAATACAGCATTCCTTTTTATTTTCAAGTTTTTAATAATTTTCCCAATTACCATTTATCCATTTTTCTCTTTTCCCACTGATGTAAAACTCTACTTTTTCTATATCTACATATTTCTATCAAGTTATACATATAATCAAGTATTTTAATGACCTTTCTGTTCTCCTCATTACACATATTTTAATTTTGTGCTTTTATTGTGTTAAGCAGAATTCTAAGATGAACCCCAATAGTTCTGACACATTACATATACACCAGTTATTCAATCAAACAACAATCATATACTGCCTTGGAGGAATATCCAAATGTAATTAGGTTTCCAAATCAGTTAATCTTAACATAGGAGGATTATGCAGGTGACATGACCTAACCACATGAGCCCTTTAAAAGCCACCAGTTTTCTCTGGCTGGTCTGGCTGGCAGCAGAGGTAGTAGATAGACAGATGTGTTCTGGCTGAACTATAAGAAAGCAAATATTTATCTTGTAAACTGGAGGTTCCATGTTACAGAACAGCAGGCAACCTCTAGAAGCTGAGAGCAGTCCCAGCCCACAGCTAGATAAACAAGGTCCTGAACCTTATAGCCACAAGGAAATGAGTTCTGCCAACAAATGAGCAGGGAAGAGGACCCTGAACCCAGATGAGAACTCAACCTGAATGACACCTTGATTTAGCCTCATCACGCTCTCAGCAGAGAACATACACAACCTTTGCTAGACTTCAGAGCTTCAAAACTGTAAGCTAATATCTGAGAGTCCTTTTAAGCCAATAAATTTGTGGTAATCTGTCACACGGCAATAAAAAACTAATGTTTATAGTATACTTTCACAACCACTATAACACCATCAATTCCTATTCCATCATAGTATTTATTCTTGTTAATCACACTTACAAGACTTTAAATTTTCTCAAAACTAAAAAAAATCCTATTGATCCTTCATGCTAAGTGTATGGATTACATTGGAGACAGATCCAAGCAGCCCTGGAGGCTCATTGTCCCTCTTGTTTTGGGAGCTTACCAAAGAGCATTCTCCAGGGATCTGTGGTGGTTAAACAGAAAGAGCAGCCTTGTATCAGCCACTGCACTTCAGTGAGCTCCTCTTTCAAACCAAGCCACCCCCCAACCACAAAGCCCATACTGCTACAAAACTGACCATCTAGAGCACACTGCTCATTAAGATTAGTGGGCTCTGTCAATGACAGACTGGATAGAGCAAATGTGGTGCATATACTCCATGGAATACTATGCAGCCATAAAAAAGAAGAAGATCGTGTCCTTTGCAGGGATAAGGATAGAGCTAGAGGTCATTATCTTTAGCAAACTAATGCAGGAACAGTAAACCAAATACTGCATGTTCTCACTTATAAATGGGAGCTAAATGATGACAACACACGGACACATAGAGGGGAACAACACATGCTGAGGCCTATCGGAGGGTGAAAGGTGGGAGGAGGGAGAGAAGCAGGAAAAATAACTACTGGATATCAGGCTTAATACCTAAGTGATTACATAATCTGTACAACCAACCCCCATGACAAACATTTACCTATGTAACAAACCTGTACATCCTGCACATGTACCCCCTGAACTTAAAATTTAAGTTTAAAAAAATTAGTGGGCTCTCCTACCTGCAAGTCAGTTATTCCACACAGTTATTCCAGTTACACAGACACACCCACAAAAAAAGAAACCTGTTTCCTATCTACCTAGGATGTTGCTGGGGTGCATCAGCAGATCGTTAAGTAATACCCAAATCATCCTTACGCATTCATTGTTCCTGCATCTTCAAACCTCCCTTGGTTCTCACGCACAACTCAACATCACACATCCAGAGTGCTTTGCATCAAGTCTTCTATTTAAAGACTATGATGTATGTTGCTACTTAAAGTTGTTATGTTTTTTTCTGTCTGTTTCAGAAATATTTTTAAATAGATCATTACTTGCCTTTAGTCTACCTCTGAGTACTATAGCTCTCAAAGCTATTATGAGTAAGTTAACTTTTTTTGTTTATAATTAATCTATGCTGGCATAGAGAAAAGCTATTGAATCTGTATATTTCTGGGATTTTTTTCGCGACTGGACACAGTGTATTTACTAATGATTAAAGTGTAAGTGGATGAAAGAATAAAGCATTCATATTTTAAAACAGGACCAGTTAGCCAGAGAAGTCTTCCGAATCTGAAAGAATGACTCCATAATGATGTCATTCAGACTATGAGCATGTGATTGATGCCTACTATGCCTGCTTCTGAGGTACATATGCATACTATTGGGAAAGGAAGTAGGGAAGGAAGGAGGAAGGGAGGGAGGGAGGGAGGGAAGAAAAAGAAAGAAAGGAAAAGAAAGAGAGAGAGAAAGAAAGAGAAGGAAAGAAAAAGAAAGAAAGAAAGAAAGAAAGAAAGAAAGAAAGAAAGAGAAAGAAAGAAAGAAAGAAAGAAAGAAAGAAAGAAAGAAAGAAGAAAGAAAGAAAGAAAGAAAGAAAGA